>NW_007727871.1:267145-319968 GCF_000696425.1 Galeopterus variegatus | reverse complement strand
GGTTGCAATCCCGTTGCCGGTCCCGGTCCGGTACGGGCGCGACACTGAGGGTTGCGGTCCATTGCCGGACACGAAAAAAGACAAAAAAAAAGGAAAAAAAAAAAAGAGTAACTATGAGGTACACAGTACTAAAAATAGCCTGGTTAGATGTCGCTCCTTGTCCTCAGCGATTTGCAACCTGAACTGATGTGAAAGAATGAATCAAACACGTTTTGAAAAATGCAGTGAATAAACTGTGAGGACTCACCAGTAATTGTACCAAATAGGGTAGGACGCCTCCTTCCTCAACCACGGCCACAGACTGCTTGTGAACGTTAAGAGGTATAATGGGAATAATCTGGAACTTTCCTGTGGACAACAATCTTTTTTGACTTGGTTTATTTATTTAATTTTATTAATTGTAACATAGTTGATTGTATATATCTGTGGGGCAGAGTTGAATATCAATACCTGTGTGCAATATGTGATGTTCAAAGCAGGAAAATTAGAACATTCAACATTATACAATGTAATCATTTTTCATGGCCCTTTACCAATTCCTCTCTGACCCCCTATAGTGGATTGAATTGTGTCCCCCCAAAACTCCCTGAAGCTTGAATTGTGTCCCCCAAGTTTTATGTATTAGAAACTTAGCCCCACTATGACTGTTAAGAGGGTGGGAAATTCTATTATGGCAATTGAAATGTGGAGCTTTGAAGAGGTAAATGGATTGTGGGACTGTGCAGTAGTGAATGGATTAAAAATGGTGGTCAGGGTTGTGGTTCTGAGGGCTTTAAAAGAAGAGGAGAGTCTGTCTGTCTCTCTCTCTGCTCTCTCTGCTTCCACCATCTTGCAATGTGAGACCCCTAGGTCCCTGTTGCTACCACCAGATGGACTTTGGACTTCCCAGCCTCAGAAACTGTAAGCGATAAATAAATCTCATTTTCTTTATAAATCACCCAGTTCAGTGTACATTGTTATAAGCAACAAAAACAGACTAATACACCCCCCTACACTTCCCCCTTTCCCACCTCTGTCTAACCTCAATTCTGTTCTCTCCTTTTGAAAGTTCAATGTATTACTGTGATTGTTGTATCTTTCTTTTTTAATTTACTTATTTTTTAGCTCCCACTTATGAGTGAGGACGTGCAGTATTTCTCTTTCTGTGCCTGGCTTATTTCACTTAGCATAATTATTTCTAAGTTCATCCATGCTGCCACATTTTCCTTATCCAGTCGTCTGATGATGGACATTTAGGTTGGTTCCATCTCGTGGCTACTCTGAATAGTGCTGGGATGAACACGGGCGGGCAGGTGTCCCTTTGACATGGTGATTGCTATTCCTTTGGGTGAACATACACCCAGCAGTGGGGCTGCTGGATCATGTGGAAGATCTATCTGTCGTTGTTTGAGGAACCTCCACACTGTTTTCCATAAAGGCTGCACCGATTTACAGCCCCCCCAACAGTGTAGGAGGGTTCCCCTTTCTCCACATCATTGCCATCATTTGTTGCTCTCTGCCTTTTTGATAATAAACAGTTTTCTGACTTGGTTTTAAAAGTCAATAATATTTTCTGCAACTTCCCTATTTTTATCAATGTTACTTTCTTGATCTTAAGCATTCAGAGTAGAATTTTGTCTTTTTTTTTTTTTTGGCTTAACTTTTTAAAAATTCTTTCTCATATTCCATTGGACACCAAATTCTACTGACATTTTTCCTTTAAATTGCTTTAGTTCTACTCGACTCCCCCGATACCACCCCTTCCAGGCCTTTACTAGCCAGGGCCTGGTTTGTAGCCACGGTTTCCCAGCTAACTACCTTCCCCTGCCTCACCCTATGTCCTGCATAGTCCTGCCAAATCACGCCATCCATTCACACCATCGATCTTTGTCTCATCAGAGAGTCTGTCGTTCTTCTGCCTTCCTTCCTTTTCTTATAAGCATTTATTGATTTTCTAAAATGAACAAATACAACCTCTGTAAAAATTTTTTGTCATATGTAATTACACTCCCTTACTTATCCCAACCAATTTCTCAGTATCTCCTCATCATGATGTCCCGTCTAATCAAGAAGTCTCCTCGCTGTCCCACAGCCATGCCAGCACCACCGCCTCACTGCCTCTGGTCATCACTTCTTTCAGCAACACTGCAGAGCATAGTTCAAGTCTCTTCTTATGGATACTTCAGTCTCTGTCGATCTTTTACCCCTCTGAATTTCCATAGTTGTAGTCACACAAATTTGAACTCCAACAGTCTTTTCTTTGCTCCTCTTGGTTAGTCTTAAATCCTTGCTAGCCTTGTTGAGCTGTTCATTCACTTCTGAATATTCACCAGTATGAGCACAAGGTTATAGACACCCTTCAGTAAATGCATTTGGCTGAATTTGAGGGTCCAATTTATCTGTGTAGTTTGGGCCATTTAGATTGCCTAATACAATATTTTTATCAAAAATCTTTACAATATCCCAGGCACTGTTTCTAGATGCTAAGAACAGAGAGGTTAATAAGAAAGGTCACACAAGGAACAGGAATGGCTCTCTCTACCCCGGTCTTATGATGAAAAAAAATGATCATAGAGCCAGGCTGCAGGGAGTTGTTCTGAAACTGCGAATTTTTTCAGGTACAGTGATGACAGATCATTCGGTTGCTCCCTAAGAAACAGGTGTCTGTTGCACTGGGGTTTTTTTGTTTTTTGGCAGCTGGCCAGTGCAGGGATTTGAACCCTTGATCCTGGTGTTAAAACACTACACTCTAACCAACTGAGCTAACCAGGCAGCTCTGTTGTGCTAAGCTTTTAACTTCGATGAATCACTTTGTTGACCTCATAGACGCTCATTCATGATGTGGGTATATTCACCGCTTTTCTTGCTGCATCGCTTCTGCATACTCAGTTCCTTGGTACACCTTTTGCTTTTTCTTGCCTTTGCCCAGAAACTGCCCAAAGAGACTGTCATGAGTTTGTCAGTGTTACTTTCCTTGCTGGTCACAGTGCTAATTCCAAAACCCTCTTACAGACTGCTGGCAAACCTACTTGACATCTCTTGGGCTAGGTATCTCCTCTGATCCAGCTGTGATCAAGGCAGTGGGATCATTCAGTAAGTTCTCCCATCTGGGGTCTGAGATGTGTGAGACATTCCCCTGAAATAAGGAAGTGTAACTGGAAGGTGCCTCGATTCACTTTAATTAAAATTGTAAATATCACATCTGGAAAAGTGCCTGTGAATGAAATTAGTTCACTAAACTACATTTAGAAATATTGTACATATTTTCATCTTAATACCAAATGTGACACTGACCTGATCTTGAATCAATTTTATAGTCTTATTTGAAAAAGTTTCCAGTCTATATAAATGAAGGAAAACCTCGTAGTCTGAGATACTATTACTTCATTGGTTCCAGTCTGACCACACTGCATTTGTCAACTGTCAGTGTTAAGTCAGATAGTTAATATTAAAAGTTTCTTAAATTTTATTAAACTTCTGCAAAAAAAAAAAAAGAAACTAGCTTTTATATTTGAGGTATTGACTGAATTTATTGCACTCTTTCCTCTATAAAATTGGTCATTTGACTCTAAATTTACTTATTCTAGGCTTAGACATTTTTCCCATAATGGTTATGATCTTGACTGCCCATGAAATAAAGACTTTTCTAAAATTTTTTAACATTGCATGCAATGTTTTGATCACCTCTAGAAATGTTTGTTATATAACCATGGAATTGTAAAAATTAACTGGGTAATAAGTACTATCTCAAATATAGGCAGGAATTTAATCGTGCTTGTCTTGTGCTTGGCTAAAATGAGAATGTTGAAGAAAACGCAAATCACAAGTTCTTTTTCAGTTCAGTCAATGTTTTTGTCCCACTCTCAACTAGGTAAATTCTCAAAGTCTTCCCTAAGTGTCGTGTTGGCCTTGGTTGCAGTGTGCCCTGCACATTCCCATTATATTATTGCCTCTTTTGACAACCTCTGCTTGTCGATATTCTTAGTGAATCTTCACTAAACCATTTGCCTCTCCAGTTAACAACTTGACTCCTCACTTGCTGCATTATCTTAATTTTCCGAGCAAGCTATTTTTAAAGGAGAATAATATGGAATCGAGGACTCAGAGAGCTTCCTACTTTTCTTTGGCATGAATGTACTAATGTATTACTACTGAGAAATACACAGACCTACTGTGTGTTGATACATGCATCCTCAGAAGCTTGCATTATTCAAGAACACTTTGAGATGATATTGTCAGTGAACTGGAGATTAAAAAAAAATATTAAAACATAGATGAGCATAAAATCTACACCTCCCAGTAGCAGGAACATGGACTGAAGCTAAGGAAAATATTTAGAGGGCTTTAGCCTGTATGAATGAAAACACAGCTCTAGGTCTGTTTAGATTCTTTGATTAGGAAGGAGAGCATTAGATATTCACCATAACTTTCTACGATATTCCTAAAACTTGACAAAGTTCTATTATTAAATTAACATAGCAAAGATTAAATTCTGTCATTGCTGTTGTTTACATCTGGCAGTATTTCTTGAAACCCTGAAGTGGAGACAAATCTTTTGCAACATAGATGTAGCCTAAAACACAAAATGTTAATAAGACATAAAAGGATAACAAATCATGACTGATTTGTCATTTTCTCATGTTTTTATCAGAATATGAAAAGTGATGATGAAGACAGTATTCTGAAAAACATTAGATTCTTAATATTTTTCAGAAAAGATAGGACAAAATTAAGCTTCTTGAATGACAGAATAGAGGAGTCCCTGAGTAATGGGTTTTATAATGAAAAGATGAAAGAAGTAAGCATCTAACACTACCCTTATATACACAGTAACTTAACTTCATTTTTTAAAAGGTATGGTTGAATCCACTGGAATGGTAACTTTTTTTTTTTTAATTCTCCAAATTGTTTTGGTGGTCAGATTTTCAAAATATATTCAGCAAACTAGCTAGCACGAATGCCTCAGAAAGATGTTCAAGCTGTCCATGGCCATTTTCCCTCTTGTGTCGGGAGGAAGGTCCTTTTTAGACTTCCTCATGTTCTGCGCTTGTGCTCCTTGTGCCTCCATCAGACTTGAGACTTCCCAGTGAATGGTGGATGACACTTTTATTTACGCCTGCCTGAGGATAAGAAATGAGCCTGTGACTTCAAAATGTGCTTAAACAGGCTACTGTTTAACTGACTTTTACCCTTTTAAATATAAGTGCCCTTTTGATAGACAAATATTCTTCAGACTTACCACATATTAGAACTCATGGTCTTAAAATTATGTACTATCTAGAAGTCCAAAATCCAGCTAAATTGTACTTTTAACTTAGTGATCATGACCTTGAATATCAGTTTAAATTCTCTGGTCCTGTTTCTCAGTATATAAACTGTCAATCAAAATATTATGTCCCATAGAGATTTTTATATGAAAAAGGTTGAGAAGAGACCAGTGTAAATATCTTGTGATATCATCTTCATCTTTCACTGAACCTTAAGAAACACTGAATTCTGAACATGGTTTGGTTAGTGCTAACATCAATGATATTAATTTCTTTGAATCAACAGAAAAGAAATAGGCCATTGGGCATTTTCTACCAACCAAGAGGCTAAAATCTCTTCAGCCTCCTGAGGACTTGCTTCTGCAGTGAGACCAAAGGCCTCTATTACACTTCAGTAATAAAAAGCATGCACGATTCATTAAGAATATAGGCAAGGCTTTATGTTATATTTATTTATTTTCCAGCTTGTACAAACTGGATGTAGAAGCATAAACATAGTACATTTCTACCATCTTCAACAAAAATATAACCAATATGTACAATTATTGTATTAAAAATACAAAAGGGATACAGACTCCACCAATGTCTTTCTAAAAGACATACAGGTACAAGTAGTATCAAAAGTATGAGGAAATCACCAGTTAATTGTACATTCTGCACTTGACATCACAGAGCGAACTGAGATTAGCAGTCCTATGTTCTACAATTACTTAATGCTTAGATAACATTTGTGCAACTTGTGGTAGAGCTAGGTTTCTTTCTATATGCACATGAGGTCCATAGCCTATATAATAAAACTGGCAAATAATGCATATTACATGTAAAATTACAAATGCATAATTGACAATGTAATATATAAGCAAGTAGACAAATGCCATGATACAGAAGAGAATTATTAAATAAAGCACTGACATTGTTTGATACAGTGAAAAAACACTGCAATTCCACTTTTAAAATTTGAAGCTATTTACGTTTATCTACTGATCAATATGATCAGCTGAATTTAATGGAAAAAAAATCCAAGACCAGCAGTTCCTCACATTTGAGTACTACTCGGATTGGCAGCCTTCACTTTTCCGGAGTCTGTGCAAAAACAACACAAAAATAGAGTGGAGGGGTCATTTTCAGTCATTATAGGGTTAATAGCAGCTGTGAGCAGATGGTTGCTACACTTAGGCCTTCTCTATACGCAATGTCCACAAAGCCATTTAGAGGTTAGTCTTTGGTGACTAACCTGCCTTACAAAGGCTGGCAATATCTAACCAGGTTTTTGATCTTTCATCACGTTTAAAGGCTTGTTTATTGCCTAATGCCAATTCAATAAAGGGAGGCTGTCTTGAAAGAGCAGTATTAACAGCTGGCATCAGCTCCAACATCCCAAGCTGCTTTCACTGCGATGCTATCCAGTTATAGATGTTGCTCTTGAAAACAAAAACAAAACAACAACAACAAAAAAAAAAACCCCTAAAACTCTAAATTAAAAATCAAAGAAACATAACTTAAAAGTGGGGTTTGCCATCCATCTCAATGGAGCAGGACACATCTTGAAATGAAACTGTCCTGCCTCCATAAGGCTCAGACAGGACACAAGAGTCCTATTTCCCTCCCCTGGCCATGTGCAAACAGTTTTACAGAAGAACCCCACCCACTGGGGAAGGAGCGGATGAGGTGTCTTGGTATTTAAGTAATTGGCTAACATTTTATACTTTCAGGATAGGGCACTTCACGGGTGAGGCCAGAAGGACACAGGAAGACAAGGTCACAATCCAGGTCTTCCCCTCTTCTTGGTGTGGCCACACCCTGTCCGGCATATTTGGTTTTTTAGAAACCCAGGCTGGCAACCCTACTTAAGGTTCAAAATAATACTGTAATCATTAAATGGATATAACATTTACTCTCTGAACACAATCTTTAAAATCATTTTTTTTTTTTTTTTAAAGAGCAGAACATTGTAAACAAACGGACAAGCACTGAACTCAAAGGATTTCATTGTTTTTCTTTGTCTTCCTTGGTGGGTTAAAGGCCCCAAGTAGTTCAGTGGCTAGCTTTTCTCATTATCCCAACGAGACCAATTGCTAGGACTGGATTGAAATCTAAAAGGAAGATTTTAAAAATCCTTCCAGGCATTGAGAAGTGCAGCCAGAGTGAATCATCTTGTTGTGATGATCTTGGAATTTGGAATGATACTGTGTGATGTGGCAGGCAGCAACAGTGGGAGCTTGAAGATTGCTGCACTGTGCATTTCAAGCAACAAAGTCTGAAAAGTGCCAGGGCAATTTCTTCACAGTATTTCACATGCAAAGGGGAAAGGAAGAAGGGGAGAAGAAGCCCCATTCTGCTTTTAAGGCAGGGAAGGAGGCAAACTGGTCCACCATCCTTAGAATGTGAGTTCCAAGGCTCCAATGCTAGGGACGTCTTCTTGTGCTCTCCTTTTAGGTGGCTCGCTCTGGATCCAGAAAAGCCTGTGCCTCAAACAGCAGATACTTGTTCATCTTCTGCAAACCAAGCAGGGAAGGGAAAAAAAAAATCAATAAGCAAGCAAGCAATTTCTTGTGCTAGAGAGAATACATTCACTGATGTGCTAAATAAAAATATCATAGCGATTCTTCTTAGTATAGCTCACTTAAAATCCTTGTCTTTTTTCTAAGCAATGATTAACAACCAAAAAAGGTTAAAAATGTATATACTATGCATATCTTTAAATATATATACATAATATTTAAGTATACACATTGTAATGTAATGGTTGGAAAGTTATTAGTAATAAATTCACTGAAAAGTTCTAAAATAGCATGTGCTATATATTTTATATACAGTCACATTCACATAAAAACGTCTGGAAGGATACAGCAAAGTGTTAAAAGTGGTATCTGCAAGTGGCAGGATTATAAGTAATTTTCATTTATTATGCTTTGCTTTTTTCTATAATGATTATGTAATAAAATATGTGAAATTGAAAACTTAACAACAAGAGGTAAGGGGTATGATCTCCCTATTTATTATCAATCCGGTGTGGACAGATAGATTTGTAGAAAGAAGGCAAAAAAGTTATAGAGAAAGTATATTTTTTTTCAGACTTTCATTTCCAAATGAGCCCAACTCATTAAAAGTTCAAATATAATGTTTCCACAGAAAAACTTTAACTTTCCATTTCGGACAGCTCTAAACATTCTTGAAAACAGCACAAACTTGTGAGATTTTTATTCTCTTCCTTTAAAATAAGGCCACAGAAGTCCTTCAATTTTAGTGAAAATTAGAAAAGAAATCCAGTCATGTACTCTTTATTGTAAGTGACCCCCTCTGCAATCTTTGGCATTTCTTATGCCATTTTGAGAAAAACCACACACAAAGAAAGCAGTCAAAAAAGCTTTCATCTAAATTTGGAACTCTGAGTGCAAAATGTTCTTTGTGTGGTTAGAGACATAACTGAACACAGTGTTAAGAAAACAAATGCTTGGAAAGCTTATGGGCACCTGAAATGAACACACGTGAACGTTTTAAGAATACATATATATAAAAATATATGACATATACCATCCTCCTCGGTGGAAAACCCTTGAGACTGATAGGGGGCGAGGCGCGGGTCAGACTCATCCGGCTTACGCCACTGAGGCTTGTTCACAGGCCTGCCGCTTGCCGGATGCCCGTGTGGCTGCTGCTGTACCGGGGAAGGACCAGCTGTGTCAGAGGAACGGGCGACCATCCGAGATCTCTGCAGGGCCACGTTGTAGTCCGGAGGTTTCCTGGCTGGATGGGAATGCCCTTCTGGAAAGTCAGTGATGGGGATTCCAATGTATCCCGGAGGGGTAGGCGGGGGCTCCCGATACCTGCCCTCCTTTCGTGCTATAGTAGAAATAATGTACCAGCCATTAAGAATTTTGTGGAAGAATATTTCATGCCACAAGTATTTATAAAAAATATAAAATGTTTACTCACTAAAACAGCGTACACAATGTAGTAGCAAATGTAATTCTGTGAGGTATGGGATAGAAGTGTGGGTGTGTGCAGGCCAGAAAATGGGTGTTGAGTAAATCAAACCAAACATTAATGATTTCTCTGCATGGTGAAATAATTGGTGAGAGAATCTAGCAAGCAATCTAAGTAACCTTTAACTGTAAAGAAATAGACTACTTGTCTGTTTAATTATAACTATGAAATTACTAATAAGGTTAACACCTACCCCTTGGATTTAGTGGAAAAATTAAAACAAAGAACATAAAACGTACCTAGTACTATGCCTGGAATATATTAGTGCTGGGTAAAACTCCCCTTTCTTCCTCTCTCCCTGCCCCAGTCTTTGCTGTGCATTTACCTTTATTAGACAGACAATCAATTCTACATTACTTTCATGTCTCCGGACTTCACTTTGGAAAATAGTGAACTAAAATAAATTTGGAAAAGTAGTACAAGCAAAGGATACTAATTTAAAAACTCTAAAACTATAAGGTACTTATTTTTCTTAAAATTATTTTATTAATGTTCATGACCTAGAACATAAAATCTGTAAAGGCAAGTAAAACTAAAGTTTTATATTTTTTGAACTTTCTAGACTCAGCTATTTGGAACTAAAAATCCTTTTTTTGCAATAAAAATTCTGAGTTAAAAAGTCCAACCTAAAAGTATGTATTAACTGTTATTTCCTTATTTATATTAAAAAGATATTAAACTTGATATTCACCCATGACTTTATACATTGCAAAATAACCACAATTTCCCTACTAAGAAGGATATTTGTAACGATTATACTCCCGAATTTCTCACTCTATATCTTTTTTTTTTTTTTTTTTTTTTTTTTTCCGTGTCCGGCAATGGATCGCAACCCTCAGTGTTGCCCCCGTACCGGACCGGGGACCGGCAACGGGATCGCAACCCTCGGTGCTGCTCCCGCGCCTCGCTCAGCCAGTGAGCGGGAACCGGTCTGTATGTGGGATCCGAACCCTCAGGCGGGAGTGCTGCCGTGCTTCCCAAGCAGCGCACCATCCAGTGCGCCACCGGGCCGGCCCCTCTCACTCTATATCTTACAACCTATTTCTATATTGCAATTACATACACGTTAAATATGCTATAGAAAATACATCCTGATAAAACTGAGGAAACATGAAAGCCGTTACAACGGAAATGGTAGTCCATCTTTCATGTACTTGAGAATTTACTATCTAGGCACTGTTCTAAATACTTTGTATAGATTTCCTTTAATATTCACATTAGCCCTAGTAAGTAGAAATTAATAGTTCATTTTACAGATGAGGAAACAGGCACAGCTTAGTACTCTGTCACAAAGCTAGTCAAGTGGCAAGACAGGGGCTCAAACCCCCGCCCGCCCGACCCCGAAGCCCATCCTCTCACCCACCACACCACCTGTTAGCACTCTCTCCCTCAGTCCGTAGTGTGCAGAAAGAAGTTGTGTGTTCAACACAGAAACAATTTGTCTTCATAACAAAACCAATGAAAGATTTTTAAATATGCCAAGTGTAAAGTTCTAAATACAACCAAGGAAAACAAAATAGAAAGATAAACACTTAAAACTGTTTCAATTAAAGAAAACTTCCACCTCTACGAAAAATGAGCACCCATTTTGATAATTTTCAGGTTAAAAGAAAAAAAATTAGATTAGATACTGACAATACTGATCCTTATAGCCAAGATTTATTGAATGTTTTATTATGTTGGAATTTATCTACATGTACCTGACTACAAAACCTGGGCTCTTAATTATTATTCATTTCAAAATCCTGAACACAATGCTAATTTGGAAGCTCTATACAGCAATGGACAAAAGAAGAAAAAAACCACAAACACATAGTTTTACTTTCAAAAAAAGTTGGAGTAAAGTCATGATCCAGACATGAAAGCCCCCCCAACTTTTAAACTTACCAATAAGCCCCTTTGTAGTACTTGATGCCACAGCTATGTGGGCAGGCATGGGAACAGGTTTCGTTTCCTCTGTGGTCACAGACGTTATGCTACTGCTTTCAGCTTCAATGGAAACATCCTTCCCACCCCTTCGCTTTATTGTGCCTGTGTCACCTTCTGAGTCTTCTCCCCAGTAACCTGTGGAAGATGCCCAGCTTGCCCGGGATTGGGCCTGTTCAAGACTCTCTCTACTTTGACTTTGCCTGTTATACCTTGCACTGTGATCTGAAAACATAATTTGGTCCATATGGCTGCTTGAGGCCCATAAACCTGCAGGATCCCCTGAATAATCAAAGTGAGTGTGCCCAAACGGAAGTGTTTCCCAGCTTCTCTGATGCTGTATGGTCTGTATATTATCATGGGAACCACTCGAACATGATGTCCAGCTACCACGGCCACTGTCGGCAGCATCAAGTGAAGCACGATCCCCCTGATCCTGGGAAAGTTCCTCTGTGCTTGGAGAAGAAATCACTGTAGCTGTGGCATATAAGCCTCGACTCTCAGACGCTGGTGCATAGGACCTAAATGGGCAAAAGAAATGCAAGACTGTTAGCTAATTAACCTACGATAAAACCAAAATACCCTTTTTCCTAGAAAGGTAGTTTTCTTTAATCTCAGAAAGGGTATAAAAGTACCACTGAATTGCATTACAGTGGCCAGTTCTACCATGTCCAGTTTTCTCACCCTATCTATAAAATAAGCACAGGGGGAAAGAACAACAACTTGCTATAATAAAGGATCACTTGCCTTACAAGGTTAAGGATGGCTCAATATAATTTGATTATTTCAGGAAGGCAGCTCTTACGAAACAACTGAGATATATCCTAAAGTCACCCCCTGCCTTCCACACAGCACTGTATCCCACTAAAGGATAAACCTAACTAAAAAAGCAGTCTGCACAACAAAAACAGCATGGCACTTAATTTAAAAATTGTGAAAATCCGAACTGGGATGGGAGAAAATTTCTTAGCCATTATGTAAAATAAATAAAAATATACACCTAGAAGAAAGGACTCACTATTACAAGAGAGATGGAAGAAGGAATGTAAAAGAACACTGCGAAACGCCGCCTACCCTAAGCTGTATTGATCGGGTTCAATCATGGTCCTCCTTTCCATCCTGCCCACACCTAGGTTTGTTTCCACGATGCTGACAGAATGCCTCTGGCGCCTCTCATCATGCAGCGAGACTGGCACTGAGTCAAAAGAGGAATTGCTGACAATACTGGATCGTGAAGAAATTTCACTGTGACCAGAATCTGAAAAATTATCCACAGTACCACTGGGAGCCAAAGTATAGCCTGCATGAGAAATACAACCATATTAATTAGACACTCTAAGTTTTGAACATAAAACGGAAGTCTACCAAATAGAAGCAAAAACACAATGTAAGCATAGATATCACCATTGAAATGGCAAAAAGTCCATTTTACTTGTAGAGACCAGGTGACTAAGAGATAAGGTACACTGTTACTCTAATAAAGCTCAAGCTGCTTAATCAAAGTTTTGAAAGGAAAAAAGAAAATACTGTTATACAAGCTAGGAAAAGATGTAGAAATCATGATACTGTTTGACTATTCATAGCTCCTAGCTATAAAGTACACTACTATTAGTCTATATAAAAGAAACCATGAAGAATAACTGATCAGATTTGAAAGTATTTTTTTTTTCAAATTGCAAAGAAAGTTAGTAGTCTTGTTTAAGTATGGCATAGACTAATTCAACTGAAAATATCTGTATCATACTTATAATTTTAAGTGGATATATAAACAAAAATAATAAATAAGACCTGAAGAAAACATCTTTGGTTTTTCACCACCTGATTTTTTTCAATATTAATAACATATTAATTGAATCACATAAAAGCCATTTGTTTTGAGGGATGTAATGTGTATTTTCCCCCAGACCATCACAATAAAGTCTAAACAGATGTCTATATCTTGGCCTGAAAGGACCCTTAACTCTATTTTGTTACTAAAAATAATTTTGAAAGTCACATAGGAAAGGCTTGTCCTGAATTTTTTTTTTTTTAAATCCAAATCCTCTCAGTATTCATTTTTTTCTTTTCTATATTACTAAGGATCTCGTGTTCCTTAAAATATTGATTTTATATGATTATATGCAATGCCAATTTTTTTCAATGCTACTTACCTAAAAATATTTAAATCTAGAGCATCTAAATGTTGCCAATTTAAGTATGTTCCCATCTTTTCAGTAAATTGGTAATTCCTGATTTATTTTTTAAAGGTTGCACAGGTCTTGATAAGATTTAACGTGTTCATCTATGAAATGCCTTTTTATAAACCACACTTTAAGTTCTGACAGACAAGATTTAAAGGCTTCCCTGAACAGTCTGCTCAAAAAAACCATCTCCAGAAAATTAATCACTCAGATAGATAGAGCACGTGACATTTGGAGGAATTCTCCCATTTTCTTTAACTAATGAGATGATTCCTCTCTTTCCCACCCCGTTTTTGGTTCTATAAACCCCACCTATCCCATAGGTCCGTGGTGCATTGTTATTCTTGTTACTGTTCTCACTTCCAAGAGAAGAGGAGGAACTGGTTAAGTCCAAATGCCCGGAGCCAAAAGATCTCAGCTGATTGCCACTGCCACCTAACAACAGGATAAGAAAAGAATTTAGATATATCCGTTTAACAAGGACAGTAGAGACTGATTACCCACACACAATGCACAGATGTCTGAAATATCTAAAAGTAAAGCAGTATTTGTTGTGCCAACAAAATCTAACAATTTATTAACCCTTTTGGCCTTTCTCTAGAGAAAACTAAGTCTTAGCCATTTGTTACAGGCTTACACCCATTCATTGAAAAGGTAGGAGGAGGAAGCAACCTGAGGTTATGCAGCAGAAAATTATGTACTATTTTAATATGAAGTATCAACTATGGAGGAGACTTTGCCTAAAATCTAATCTCTTTAAAAATAAAACAAGATAGCAACAAAGGTAATCAAGACCCATGTTAATACAATGAAAAAATAAATCAGGAAGATATTAGTTTTTCACATGGTTTTAAGCCCTATTCTTTATATTAATGTTATACAATCAAATTTAGTTACAACAAATTTTAATATAAAAAGAATTCCTTCCACACTTATGACCAATTAAAAAAAAAAAACCTTAAAGGTATTTTTAAAAGGCCATATATAGTTATAAATTTAACACTATTTAGTGTCAATGTTAAAACAAAATTATCAAAATTCTTCCAAATTTATAAACTGAGGGGGAAAAATCCATTGGACATTATATATGAGATCACCTTAAGTGATTATAATGTGAAAAATCATGCAATACATAACTCTGGAACTTTCTATAGCTGAAGTGTACAGATTTTGGTAAAGGAAAGCAATACATAATTTAGTTCTACCTTTCCTTGGAGAACTCTGTGGAGAAGTGGGAGGAGAAGAGAGCTGTGAAGATGTGTTTGATATCGTATCTTCTGCTTGTTTCTTGTGACGTTCCAAACTTCCTTCTTCAGACAAAGAAAGAATTTTCTTTAAAGCTTGTGGGGAGTTTATGCCTATAAAAGAAAGCCAAGAGCATAAATATATTTTCATGACTGAAAAGAAATAATACAAAAATGATTTAGTCATTAGTGTTAAGATTTAATATTATTATGTTAAGCTTCAACCTACACACACTCTAAATATTCTTCTACTCTTCATGGTATGAACAATCAGCTTGTAGAAGGTACGAGAAGTTTGGTTTCTGACTGATATCTGCCAGAATTCTACAAATAGACTGCTTTTGATATTTTAATCCTAAATCTTAAAGTAGTCACCACCTTTATTCAACAATATGTTAGGCAACAATCAAGAAAAAAAAAGACAACTTGAAAACATTTCAATTTAGGGTGAAAGTGGCACAGCTAACAATATTTATTATTAGAACTCAAGTTTGAGTTGGAAACACATATTTCGGTATTGTTGGATATGTTAACCCAGGGGAATTGGGAATGATGGAAGAAAAGCTAACATAAACTATCTAGGAAAAGTGAACAAAAGAGCTCTAAGGAATTCCATGCAGTTAACACTTGATCAAATACATAGACGAAAGAGAAGGCAAGCAGAGACCCACGAAAGTGCTGTGTCAGAGAAACCACAGAAGGTTTCCTAAGGGAATGAGCCAGCATCAACAGCAGGCTCCAGCAGGATGAAGGTGGAGGAAAAAGAATTATATATGCCAATATAAGGTAATCTTTCTCCCTCCCCTATGCCAAAAATAATTTTTCAGAAATGAGGGAGTCACATTAAAATGTTTTACAAAGCCTCTCATATTATTACAAGGCACTCTCAATTATCTTATTTTGAACAGCAAAGAGATATTTGGGAAGGCACTATAGCCTGAGACCACCTCAAAGCAACTCTTTGCTACCCATTTATCTTTAAAATTTTCTTTCTTTTTATTAACATTGTTTCCTTTAACATATACGTAGAAAAAAGAATCAGTACATTTTACAGAAAATTATTTTGTTGTACCATTTACGTTAAGGGACTAAACTAGAAGATGTATCACTTTTAGTAGAAAAGATGAAGCATGACTTAGCTCCTTAATATTCAGGAATTAGTTGTATTTTTCCCAAGTTACAGTATCAGTATCAGTGATTCAACGAATAAAAATTCATCACCAGACAAATCATTTAACTTAAAAATATTTTGCCTAAATTTCAGCAATTCTGTGATCGTAAGACAAAACTATTTTAGACAATCTATATGAATAAAGCAACTTGTGTATTCATTAAAAATTAAAGTAGTAAACATATAACTTCTCCATTTCAGCCTGTCATGACAAATGAGATGATTAAATGAGATACTATTTATAAAAACAGCTCCTTCCATTGACAAAAGTAAAGTTTAATTTCCTGAATATTAATGTTTTATTAGGTGATGATTATCACAGAGAAACCCAAGAAAATTAGGCAAAGTTATCCATGACAAACATTTTTTTCCTAAATTGAAAATATGCCAGTGAATAGCACCAAAGAAGGTGGTGGACTAATGGGTACAAAATTATGCGATCTACCCTAAGTGAATCACTCTGCAGTTTATGCATGTATTGAAACAATACACTGTACCCCCGCACATATGTACAAGTAAATGTTAAAAAATATTTTGAATTTAAAAAAAAAAAAAAAGGAAATGAATTTAATCACTTACCGAAAGGTGGGAGATCCTTTACGGGTACTTTCTTCCGTGAAGGATAAAGGGACACAGCAGGGACCTGCAGTCCTTGGTTGACTTTATGTGGTGGCTGCTGCTGCTGAGGCTGTGGTAGGGGTTGTGCTTTCTGCTGTGATCCTGCCCTTGGAGCCACTGGGGAGGTCTCAGATTTGACAGGCTTTTTGTCACCAGGATTCTTAGGCACTGATAATTGTTTGGTTTGAAAATACAACAGAGAATTTAGGATGTTAGTAGCTATGTATAAGATAATTTTAGAGTAGCATGAATATTTTCCATAGTTAGAATACTAAAATGCCCATCTTTCTTTCATTTTGCCTATATAAAGGACAGAAATGGAGAGGGGAGACTTCAACAAAAAGGAAAATTGTCAGGAATTATTTTTCTAAAACAGTGTCTAAATTTCTTTGACATATATGAACTAAGTTTTTATCTAATAAATGCTATTAACTGCAGTCTACTTACTATCAAATTCTCCCACAGGGCAGAATTATCTACGTAAGCAAATAAGAGCCAATACTGCTTGAGTTTTTACTGAGTATATAATTTCATGGTAGACAGATGGCAAACTAGTTTAATAAGACAATTAAATGCTGCATATGTAGTATCTTAATATCCAGAACTACTCAAAGACATATATATACTTCTTCCATTTCACTCATCAGGATTCTAAGGATTAGGGAGCTCAGGTCACACTGCTAGTAAGAACAAACAAGATTTGAACTCAGACTACTCTGATTCCAGAGGACAACTCTTTACTGTGACACACAGTGCTTTTATAGTGTCCTGGGTAAATCTAATCATTTGAATCTTCTCAGGTCATCTATCTAACATTTAAGTTCTATAGAAGATATCTTCAAACCTGCCCATGGAAACCCCAGAAGTGTCCTAAGTGGAAAAGTCTTTGTTTTACAAGTACAGATGCAGATGAAAAGAAAACTGCCCCATTTCTAGCCTGGCCAGACTTTTGAAGGCTGGCAACCTACACATTAGGCTGCTGTGGTTCAGTGTGAATTACTGCTTAAAGTGGCACCTGAATTTGTTGTTGGGTGCTATCTGGGCTGGGGTATAAAGGCAGCCAACACACCCAGTTCTTGTGCTTTCTGGCCTGCTGCCTGCCCCCCCACCCCACCCCCCAGCTGCCCATCAGCTTGGGAGTACCTTTGTGAGAAAACAGAACATGCAAATGGGAGCCGCATCCACTCATGTGTCCCTTGCATGTATACTGGCTGTGTTGGAATGAAACTAAAGGAACACTTACTTTAAACAAGTCCACAGTGTCATCCTCCCCATACTAACCCAGTTGGGCATGGCCTGGCTGAGCAAGTGCTGTGTGGTATTTGGTAGCAGCACTGGAGGGAAAGGTCGTATACTTTCAGGACTGCTATTTCCCCCTTGCACTAAGCCCTATTTTGTTATCACCATACCATTGCACAGGAAACAAATTTGCATTCCAGCCAGAGTCTGCAGCCACTTTAAGGAAAAACTCACATGTGTTGGTTGCTGGCTCACACTGCAGTGATAACGTCTGAAGACTCTCCTCATCCATTTCTAGTTCCAAATTGGACAGGTACTGCTTCACTTTTCGAGCCATTTGGGCATCTTCATAAAGCTTTTTGGCATTGAGAAAGGAACTACGACGTACCCGCTTTTTATGACCACCTGTCTGAGCAACATCTAGCACTGTTGCATTTGTACTACCCTGGCTGAGAGACCTGGAAGATGAAAAGGTAGATATGCAGCTCACTCTAGCATGGGATTATTTCATCTATCTGAAACGTGCCAAGACATATAAATATTCTATGTTCAAAATGTCACATGCTTTATTCCAGTAAGTAAACTGTTATAAAGAAATATAGAATAACCTAGATTAAAAATATTTAGTTAAATAATATTTATACATAATATACATATAAATATATGTTTGGCATCTGTTCTGTTCCAACTAGGAAATTCTACTTTCCACCCCTGTAGAGCATTCAAGGTGGTTCTCTTATAGAAGCCAGCAAAAAAAAAAAAAAAGTTATGTATAAAAGCTCATGCAAGAAGACACATCTATAATCATCAAGATTTACATTAAATTTACTTCTCCAAAACAGAATGTTTTATACAGATTTAAATAAAATTAGCTACAATCTTCATAATTTTTTTCTTATTCCTTGGGTTGAATGAGTGAGTTTTTAAAGTAACATGATCAATCTGTTAATAAAATGGTCATGCAGATGTAAACATATATGTATAGAAACTATTTAGCACATGAATTGTTAAGAATTATTTTCAAAAAGGATTGGTTTATATAGAATGAAAATAGTAGTTAGTTGAGCTGTAAAAAATTTGGTTTTAACACCTGGGGGCTCCTTTTAAGTTACACATATTTACTTCTCAAATAACTGTGCAACAGTATTTTAAGTGCACAATTTTTCCTTCTGATATCTTTCCTCTTTTCCCCATTCAACACACCCAAAGTATATTAAAATGAACTCTTTCTGGGAGCTCAGAAATATGCCTGGCCTGCAGTTCTCCAGAACAATCATCAATCATTTCACAGCTCTCATGGATCATGACTTCAAAAGCAAAAGCCCCACGAGATTAAACTTGAAGTCAGTTTGCCATCTGAAATTTGGCTAGAGCAAGAGGGTTAAGAAAAAATGTAAAAATGCAAAGCATCAGAAAACACAGCCGGTAAGAAGACAATACAATGAGCAGAATAAGAATGGTGGGGGTGCAAGGTCTCCACCACTTACCCCAAACTCCGCCATTTCTTCTTCCTGTAAGTGAGAGCCATGAAGATTGAAGCATGGGTGCAGAAAGAGACAGAAAGATCACAAGCTCAGAAAGAAAGGATTAGACTTCTGGACAAGCAGTTCTAGAAGCCCACAAACATTAAACTACATAATAACCTCATATATACAACCTTACCAGAAATATTTTCCTGGTGCAAAAGACAAATACATTTAAATTTTTTTACTCTAGAAGAAGACTGACTTTTCTCTCCTTTATTGAATTAATCATGTTTGACTACACTCACAGCTAAATCCATCGTGTGGATATTGAGACAATACTATCTGGGTTATGTACATATTTTAGTTTATACTATATGTTATTAACATATTTTAGTTATGAGTTTTAGCTCTACAAGTCAGTGTACTGAAAAATAAGAAACAAATAATTGTGACTGATGTTAAATTTAAAATTTAAGGACATACTATTTTTTACTGACAGTCAAAAATGCATTTGATAAAGAATATTTATTCCAAATTAGAGCAAAAACGATGATTCTTGGTACATCCTAACATAATTTCTACCATACTACAAATATAAATATTCAATTTTTTTCTCATTTATTGGGAAGCTCTACACTTAACCTTTTCCAATCCCACATGTGCCACTGAAGACGACATACTCACCGAGTCCTAAACATGAGGGCAGGGTCCATGTTAACTGAAGCCATTCGGCCAACATGACGAATTTCTTTTGCAATCATCCTTAGCTTCTCAAAATTGACCAGCCCGTCTACTTTTGAGTCATTTCCTTTAATTGGCAGAGAAGAAAAAGAAATTACATGGCATTTATTCTATGCTTCTACAACTGAAGACAGGAATCCTCCACCTTATATTTACCTTCGTGAAGGAACGTGAGATCCTTCTTGATAACTGGGAATAGAGGGATTATAGGAGGTTGTAGGTTTTGACTATTGAGGACATTGCGATATTTTGCCATGTTTCTGGAAGGATCAAACAGGTCTTGGAGATCTTGAAATAGCTTTTCATATTTATTGGGAAGTTTTTCCCAGGTGGTTCTCAGTCTTGCCACTGGTGCCAGGTTTAAGCCACTGAGAAGGAAAAAAAAAAAGTAGTAAATAATAATCCCTTATGAAACAAAGGAAATAAAATAGTGTACTGTTTATTTACTGACATATAACACCTCTGATGTATGCTGTATATGCACAGCAATTTACCAAAGGATGCATAAAAAGCTATCAATGATGATTCTGGGTAATGAGAGTGGCAGATGGAAGCAGGGTAAGAGCCAAGCCAAAGGCTTTATCCTTCTTCCCTTTATTCCCTCCTGACCTGTTTACCATCAGCAAAACCACTAGAATATAAGTAATATTGCATTGTGTCCATACATGGAGCAGTGCTTGGCCTGGAGCAGCCTTTTGATAAAATAGACTAGGCAAATATCCTAAGTAATAAAATAAAACAAAAACTATAATAAGTAATGAGAGTATGTTCAAACTCCCAGACAGAGAAAATGACTAATTTAATAATCATCCTCAACATCAATACAGCTAATTGTTTCCATTTATATTTTCTTCCAGCCTCAATCTAAGCACTTAAAAGGAAAGAAAATTAACATTTATTTGGCATCTGCTTTGTGCTTTCTGATGAAACTCCACATATACTATATCATTTAATTTTCTTAACTCTTTGGGGCACTGTCATTTTACTGATGTTTAGAAAAGTTTTTTGCCCAAGGTCACAGAGCTAAAAAGTAGTAGTGGATATAGATTTTTCTGGACTCCAAATCAGCATATGAGAAATTTTAAATTAAGGATTAAGATTAGGATTCAGAGAAAAAGAATTATTCATTATGAGTCAGTTAAAACCTATTGCTTTTATACTAATGATATGGTGTTCAATCTTTAACCTGGACTGAATCTTAAAACAAATATGGTCTATTACCTGATGATTGCAAACATTGAGTTAAAATTCTTGCATTCCCTGCAGTGCAATGCTATCTTGATGAAATGCTTAATGATTTTCATCCTCTTCAGCTGGTTTGTCTCTCTCAGAATTTCCGATGCTACCCAGAATGTTTCCTGGTTAATTACTTCTTCAAATTTCTTCAGGTTGACACAGCTGGTTTTTGATTTGAGTTTAAATAAATCATCTATATATTCAGTAGGTTCAATGTTGCGAAAGAGTTCAAAATTTCGCATAGAGAGCTGTGTGGCAACTTCAACAGTACTGAGCTGAAGCAGGGAAATTTGACTCTCTCTCAACAACTCCTGAGCATCTTCATCTGAACAAAGTGTTTCTGTTTCCATGTTGTTTTTCAGATAATACCTACGAAAAACAGAAACATGTCAGATTTAAAGCCTAAGCAGCAGTCTCATCATATTCCTTGAAAGAACACTGCCACTTTTAATAGAATGTGTGAGGGAACACTGAAATGAATGACGGAACAATTCTTTTCAACCAAATCAGAGTGCAATTGCTGTTTTAGACACCTGAGCATTTACCTGTCCAGAAGTCAGTGAGGGAAACAAACGAATCGCAGAGAATTACATTTGTACCAGTTGTAATTCCTTTTTCTCCTTTCCTTTCTTGCTTAAAAAATTACTTTAACCTTTTGCCAACAATAACAGAAAATAGCAATATTTTTTAGTTTAAATAAAGGAATAGGTCCCAGTGAAGGAAGTGGGAGTGATCAGACAAAGGTCATCACTCTATTTTCCCAGAGTGAAGAGAGAATCTGTGACTAATGGGTCCAAATTGGATCAATCCAAGTTTACTTATTTAGTCAAATACTTAAAAAACCTCTATTTGATCCTGTGAATAAAATCCTAAAACAGATTTTTAACTTTTAAATATCTGGATTTTCATGAAACCCTACAGGTAAGTTGGGAAGGCATTATCCCTATTTGTCAGAAGAGCAAACAGAGGCTCCTGGAGATTAATGACTAGTTCATGCCAGTGCAGGGAAAGGAACTCAGAGCTGCTGAGTTCTCTCTCCTCTCCCCTTTCTCTTTTTAAGCAACTTATTGAAAGCAGCATTCAGATGTTTACCCTGTGTACACACACACACACACACACACCAAAAAATAAATAAATAAATGTGTGTGTGTGTGTGTGTGTGTGTGTATGTTTAATAGACAGATGCTTTCTCTAAGTGAAATTCCATAAATGAAGAAACAGAACGAGCACAGTGAGGGTCCTGCTAAGCTGGTCTTTTGCATATTTCACCAAGGCAAACATTTACGACAGAAAACATATACTTCGGGCCTTTGACATTCACAGATTTAATGTTCTCCATTTTGATTACTTGTGAAGCCCATGACATGGATCCACCTATAATTTTCTTCAATAATGTATGTGAATCAAGGATCTGCAGCACAACGGAGATTTGTAGAACTCTATCGTGGTTACAGATATATCGATGTACATTCAAATGACAATTGAGAAAAAAAGGTCTAAAACAAACTATCGGCTAGTACAGGCGTTGAAAATAAAAGGGAAGAAGAGCAAGAAGTTATGATCGATAAAAAGAAAATAGAAGTATTAAATGAATTAAATCATGGTTTAGATCTATAACATAAAACGTCAAGTACAATAAAACACTCCATATGGTATGAAAAACAAGAAATGTGATTTATAGAACTACTTAATTTTTAGTCAGTGTAGAATCTAGTCATTATATGAGAGCCAAAACTGAACTACTTTTTTAACTTTCACTTATTTGTCATTTGAGGATAAAATCATGTATACTTAATAATCAAAATATCATTCAGGAAAATAAAATCAGGTACAATATTTTGTTTTTCATCCTGACTCTGAGCAAGTAACGTGTGACAGGCTCTTATGTAGCAAGGTAGCAACTAAAGTTTGGTTTTCGTAGTATAATGTACAGTAATAGGCAGTATTAGCCAATCACATTGTCATACAAGTCTCTGCCTAAACTAAACTAATGAAGCTCCTAGAAAAATTAGGTATGTAGGAGTAAATGACACTAGAATATTAACTAGAAAATGTGTTTGTGAACGCACATATCCAAAGAGAAGAGAGCACCCTGGTTTACTCTGTGACTTTACACCAAGCTTACTCTACCACTCTGTTAGCCCAGTATCCTAAAGACAACCATGAGAAGTTAATGCTTGCACAGTGGCAGTCAGTAACAACTTTCAGGTCACAGTGCCCTTGAACTGGTTCTTAAGGGATCACTGTGAGGATCAGAAGTCTACTGTGTACATTTACTCAGATATAGCAATTCTTGGTGAATTCTTTTTAATCTACAGGGGCACTTACTTATTTAAAAGTATTCACTTCTTAGACTTTGATGTGGGTGTGAAGAGGGGTAAAGAAATCCAGAAGTATAGATAATGTATACCTTCCACTCAGTTGTATTCTATCAGCAAGTTTGGAAAGCTGATCTGGAAGTCTTCTTTGTTTGATTACTCCCTCAGGTGTGACGGAGACCTCACATAGTGAATATTGATCGGGGGTGGCAGTGACAGCAAATTCCCTGATAGCCTGAATGACCACTTCCTTTGCTGTGGTGTCCTTACTGATCATGATATATCGGCTTTGCTGATCAGCCTTGAATACTCTTAGCACTTGATCTGGCAAGTCTGGGAAAAAGAAAAGCCACACATAAGTAGAAAGAAATTTAATATATGGCAATGTAATTAAGTGAAGTAATCTGAAAGAAAATTTCCCTAGAAAAGATGATGCTAAACTTTCACCTGTCCCTTACTATAGCTCAGCTTCAAAGACTCAATCAATCAACATGCTATATGTCGCAAGAACACATCTTCTCCTATAAGTAACTGAAGGATCTATATGCAAACGCAAACACATCAGCACACAAGACAGTCATGTTGGTATCAAAGAGAGGAAAATTAAAATCTAAAATTAATCTTTACTATATTGAAAAGTCTATTAAGTTGACTTAAAATGTGCCTCCTACTCTGTTTATTTGACATGACTTAGTAATAACTGAATTGTATGTGTTATCTTCATTTTATGAAAGAACAAGTTCAGACAGGTTAATTTCTCCATGGCCATAGCAAAATAGTCGGCAGATTATAAAAAGAACGGTTTCAACTGTTTGAAATTTAAGGTTCATCCTGACTCTGAGCATCTGATATAATCCATACCACACCAAGAGTATAGCAATACCATTATGTTAGAAGAAAAAGGATTACTACAAGAAAGCAAGAGTAGTAGTGGTGGCACTCACCAGGAGTAGCACTGAAGTCCAAAATGCGATGATGTGACTGCAACAAATCGGGATTACTGGATGATAAGGTTCCACTGACAGGCAGTGCAGTCGGAATGTGCTTTGACTGCCTTAATCCTACTATGCTGTCATCTTGAGACTGACCAATCCCAATATCACTAAACAGAGAGGAAAATTAGAAAATAAATTATTGGCAAGTTGAAAAGTTATAAGCCATCAATATATAACAGACACAGACCATAAATAAACCACATTCCACAAATCTTGAAGTTAAAGTAAAAATGTTAATAAATTTTGTTGAAAATTACAAAAGCACCTACTGCTTAAGTGTATCCAACTCATTTTGCTTTTTCTTAAGTGTACATGTTTCTTTAAAACCTATGTCTTTTTATCTAGATAAGCCATAACAAATATTATCAGTGTCTCAGTATAGAAATATATTCAAGAGAATATAAACTCTAGTTTCTGATGGAAATGGATTTTTAAAAAGCACATTAAAAAGAATGCATTTAGTCTCACTCGACTGGTGTTTCTGCATCAGAGTGATAAATTGTTTTACAGTCTGATCTTCAAGAACTGATAAAATTGAATAAAATGAATAGAGGAATAAAAAAACCCAAACTGTCCTAATTTTATCCTCCAATATTTTAGAGAAAAATATGAGATCACTACGGAGTCAAATGGAAGGAAACCCTGACACAGACATTATTTTTTAACTATACAGAGCTTTAAAAAAGAAGTGGTTCACGGTGACGTTTCCTAGCATCAAAGAAAAGACAATGGAAATACAAGGACTCACTTTTACTTTTAATTCTCCACTAAAAATTTCTAGTCACACATTTAAGTTCCTGGAGAAATGCTAGTTATTGATAGCTACAAACTCATTTCCATTTATATAAAGCCTGTTACCATGGACATCTCTTAAAACATAATTATTGTTTCCAAAACAAAACATGAAATAAAACAAGCACACACACACACAACCTAGATCACAAGGAAATGGTCATAGTTCTGACTAGTTTCTATAAACTTGAGCCAAGAAGCAAGAAAATTATACTGAGGTTGAGATGTAAAGTAAGGCGTCATAAGTACAATGAAGACATTTAGCATTTATTAGGTTTTCAGACATTGGGGCTTGGTCGTGGTACCTACTATTTTTAATGGCTGTGCTAAAAAAAATAAAAATCTAGCAACATTCCTTCTCTTTACTTTTTTGGGGAATGAATATTATATAAGTAAATAAGAGCCGAAACTTTTTTTAAAAATTCGAGACAAAAATTAAAATTAAAGACAATTTCAGTGTAATTCTTCCAAATTCACAGGTAAATCCAGGACAAAATCAAATTTCTATTTAACCATATATAGGCATGCATATAAAGACTAAATGCATTAATGTTCAGTAAAAAATTTAAACTTTCACATTAGTGGAATTTTATTTTTCAACCATATAAACCAGTCTTTGCCCCAAATATTAGACATAATACATGACATGAGACAACTACTCTAGGCTCAGGCCAAAGGCATAGCTGACGTGGCCCACTCCTGACACAAATGGCTGTAAATATTAGTGTACTTCAGGCACACCCCAAAAGAACTGCCTTGTTCAGAAATGTTTCTCCAAAGCATCTTAACACTTCACAAGATGATCTAACTTTCTTCTCTTACAGTTTCTTGATTATTCACCTATATGTCTGTTATCCACAGACATGGGGATACCCAAGATTACTTCATACTCAAGACCTAATTCAGAAATGTCTCTGTCTGAGCACAGCCTCTTGTTTGACATTTCCATCTCTTTCATTGTTACTGAAATTGTTTTTCGGTCTTCGCTTATTTTATTGTCTGTCAGTTTATTCCTTTTTTTCTCTGGGTTCATCAGTCTTTCTCCCCTCTACTTACTTGACAACCAACTTTGAATTCCGTAATGCTCACGCCCCTCTCTCTTCTTTCCACTCTATGAACATCACTTTACCATGCCTATCCACGCCAATCTGCCATCGCCCAGAATCTTAACTTTTGTAATACTGATAATGTTTGAGAGAAAACACAACAGCATACTATATCTTGACTTCTCTGATTTACTAGGTTAATAGCTTTGACCAAAAAAAAAATTTTTTTTTTCACAAATACATGGTGATTTGTAAAAACGTTTAAGCAGTGACAGTATTAAATCAAGTCTATTACCAATATAATAGATGCTACACTTTACTGTCTTCCTTTAAATAATTATTTTTTTCATTTCAATTGCATTACATATATGAGTTACCCCAAATAACTTTTTTTTTTTTTAAAGATGACCGGTAAGGGGATCTTAACCCTTGACTTGGTGCTGTCAGCACCACGCTCACCCAGTGAATTAACCAGCCATTCCTATATGGGATCCGAACCCAGGGCCTTGGTGTTATCAGCACCGCACTCTCCCGAGTGAGCCACGGGCCGGCCCAACCAAATAATTTTCATAAGAAAATCTTTTAATGAGCTATATGTTTTCTTACATACAAGTTATTTATAAGATGTTTCCTCGGTGTTTTAAAATCAACACATCTAATTATCTTTTTTCTTTTCCCTGTCTAGCTTTTGAGTATCTTTCTAAATATACACAGAACAAAATTATACGTAGTATTCTCATATTGTGTCCTTGCCAACATTCTGTAATGTGGATAGGTTACATCCCAGTTCTTACATGTCACATTTCTATTAATACTTGCCAGGGTCATGCTAGCTTTTGTTTGATTTTATTTTTTTAAGGTTCATATTTAACTCATGGTCAAATATGACTCTAAGATCTTTTTTTGTTATTATGCTGCTAATAATTCCACATTTGGGTAATTTATTTTTTCATTCATTTAAAAATAAGTTTTTTGTCAAAAAGCGTCGCTTTAAAAATTGATTCCTATTTTCTGGGCCAGCTGCCCTAACCTATTGTCTCTTAGGAATTTAGTGAATATAAACATACCTTTGAGTCTGTAAATAAAACCATCATACTCACTACTTATCCTTAGGACTCTACTATAGAAGTTTTATTTAACTGATATAAAACCACCAATCATTACTCTATAGTTCAATGGGGACAACACAAGTTCACCACCCAACCATCAATAGTATATTTTAAACCATATCTCTCAGATCTCTGTGGATGAAAAATTAGTCTCAAATGGGATTTTAAAAAAGACAAAGAAAAGAAATGCTTGATGTAGTCCAGAATGGCTACATCTACTGCTTCCTTTTAGACCCATTAAATTATCAAAGGAAGAAATTAACCTATGTGTTTTCAAATTACTATCTCTCATACCATTGTACTTTGAAGAATATATAATAATTAAACATGGCATGCTGAGTTACTTAACATTTTTTAAAAATTAACTGGTGGTAATTGAGTTTTATAAAACATCCCTAGGCTCAAGAAAGAACTAAAATAAAGAAATAAGCAAGCAAACAAAGTTTAAAAAGTGTCAGAGACATCTGCAATTTTGCTAGCCTGAGCTCCCGGCAAAATTAAACAGCCAAGAAGAAATTCAAGAATACACCTGACATTCTGACTGTAGAGTTGGCTGGGAAGAATGAAAGGAGTTCTGTGCTTGGTTGCTGATGTCTTGGAAACAGTTAAATAACTGAACATACGAGAAGGGGAAAAAAGAGAAATGGCAGAGATGAATAGTGGCAACTGGAAGAAGCAATGACTTGACTGGTAAAGAGAAGATGTTGACGATAGAGAAGATACCCAGAAACAAAGATACAGCAGCAAAAACAATTCCAAATCACGGGAGAGACAGGAGGCAAACACACGCTTACTTTTAAAAAGTCCAAATGAAAAACAAAAAGTTCAAATGAGGAAACGCTAAACTATTTCTAATGAAGAGTGGGAGTAGGCAAGTAAGTGGCAAAATGGGATTAAAACAAAATGAGACTGTTTAATGTTACTTCGAAGATAGCTCAGCCATAAAAACTTAAAGCATTTATTAGACTCATATGCAAACATGAATTACATCACTACCTTTGCGTATCCTTTTGATATCATATTGATACAATAAAATAATGTACAGAAAATTTATACAGACACTTACTTATATGGTTTCTGTGGCAAGATACTGATCCGAGTCTTGTCGAGTATCTTTTTTAGCTTGTTCCTTCCTCCTACAGTGTTGGCTTTACCTTTTTTATTTACTTTTTCAAGTCCTATCACTTGTTCTACATCTACAGCAAGATCTGGAATAGAGTAGCGACTGGCCTTTTTGATGTCTCCAATTTTAGGAAGGTGAGGGGTACCATTTCTTTTCTCTTCTGACAATCTTGTTAGAAGTTCTTTAAATACTAAAATAAATGAAAATTATAAGAAATCTGAGCAACTCCAAGGCAATTTGTAAATATGTAAGTACAGACTCCTGCTGTCAAAATTGCAATCATGTTTAAAAAAAAAGCACTACTCCAATAAGTGACAACAAGAATCTGATCTATATGTTGCCCTATCAGGATAAATTTAAAGAGTAGTACACTCTTTAATAAACTATAGGTATTTTAGTATTTTTCAGTAAAAGATAGATATCATTTATCAATAAAAACATAGACTAAAAAATAATTTTTATGATCAAGGCGACAGGTTTTGATTTAGATCTAATACATACTTATATAATTAATTCTATATCTATATATTTTATTATAAATACTTAGATTCTTATGATGCTTCAAATACTATTTATAAAACTGACTTCTTTCATGATTAAGACCTAAATGTAAAGCTGAAAATAATAAATGTAAAGTTGAAAATGTAAATAAAAAATAAAAAAACCAAAGGAGAAAATTGAAAATATGCAAAAATACTTACCAAATAAATTGGTTTTCACAGTGATAGATAAATGTGTGTTGTTTCTAAGAATTTCCATGGCTTTTGACAGCTGAATATTTTCAAAGTTTTGACCATTTACTTCTAATATCTAGAAATAAAATTAAATGTCAGTATCACAACTGACCAAAGACGACACCATAATTCATCCTTATGTCTGGATTTAGAAATATCATACCTGATCCCCACGTTTCAAGCCTGCTTCAGTTGCTTTGCTACCTGAATCTACACTGTCAACGAAGATCCCAAATCCCTTCTCAGAGCCTCCAAGTAAGATAAAAGGCAAAGGAGCTTCTCGGGATGGTTTTGTTAATGTCATCAATCTTCTTTTTGCTTTAGCAGCACATGCAATATTTAATAGCCTTAGATGTCCACCCATTTTCTATAAGAGTTCAAAAAGAGTGGTGTCAATTCAAAGACAGACTGAATAAAATGAACTTAAAACTGATCTTTTTCTTAAAAAAAAAGAACTACAAATATTACCTCTCTTTCCAGATTATTTTCAAATTCTTCTAGAAATCGAGTCATTGCAGGATCTCCTTCAAAGTCATTGAAGTGATTATTCACCCACAATAATACTACCCGTGTAACCTGAAAAATCAATTATTTTCAATAAGTTTTCTTCTTTCAGTGCTATGAATTTTTTTATTAAAGTCATTTCAAAAGAGATACCTAACTTTCAAACAATTTCCAAAAAAGTAAACAATAAAACTTTCAACAAGGAGGCTTTATTTTATTTATATAAAAAATGACCTTGTGAAAATACATATTTATACTTTGAATGTACACTTTGTGTTGCTTTGCCAAGAAGGGTTTCAAATCTGTGAAAATACTTAACTTTAACAAGATGTATTTAACATCTTGCTTTACTTTATTAACATATTTGAAACATGTAAAAATAAAAGCAAAGGTGGAATAAAACCAAAATAAGTTAATACAAAAGAAGACAGAAACTGAAAAATAAAGGTAAAGGGACAAACTAGATAGAATGAATAATATTAAGCTGAGATAGGTCTGCAAGGGAATAGAATGTAAAAGGAAGGAGATGAAACGATGGAGTTTATCATCCAATCTGGTCTTGATGGAACTCTCAAGAGCTGCTAAGGAGAGTTTCCTTACAATTTTATTACTGGGATCTACAGCCAGCCATGGCTATAATAAAATACTGCCCTGTCTGTGTCAATTTGAAAATAGTTACTTTTTTCAGGTATTTGTACACTGTTTTCCAAACTAGAGAATGCAGATTCTCATGGAATCCAGATGTTTGGTTATGTGTTTAACATATTACCAATAGAACTAAAGTTTAAACATTTGGTGGCCAATTTATTGGCCCTTGTATTTAAAGAAAAAAGACATTTGTAGGGCTGAACTTAGAAATCTATAACAAGAATATCTGTATTACCTTTGTTTTTGTTTGTTTGTTTAAAAAGTATATTCTCACATCCCATGAAATTAATCTGAACATAACTGGCGTGACAAAATATACATTAAAGTATTTATAAGTTCACATTTTTAATATTCATATTTAAGAGCCAAAATAAAATATATTTCTAACCTTGTCCCTGAGGCTCGGGTCATTAAACCACTCCAATAACTTTTTGCCCACTTCCATTGGACTAGAAAGAAAAGTCCTATAGGTCAACAGGAAGTCTTCTATGAATGTTGGATCTACTACCGAATGCTCTTCCACCAAATGCATTGTTAGCCTTTCTGAGGTGCCCTGTAACAAATAAAAGGTTTAATAATTACTCCAAATAAGTAACATTTATAATGATACCCTGATTCCAAACCTTCAACGTAAAAACAAACTGGGTAAAACTGCTATTCATCAGGAAATATAAAGATGAAGAGATATTATGCTTGAAAAAAAATGAAAAGAAAACAATCCTAAATTGCCATAACTGACACTACTAAAAGTTCCTTTCCATGAGAAGGAGGGTGATTCTTTGTCTTACCTTGATGACAATGTGTCCCTTTCTTGTTCCAGTTCGATCAAGTTCTCGGTGTTCTTTCACCATAACAATCTCTCCTTCCTCTTCAACTTTTTGCATATTCTTTTCTACTTGGTTGAGAATACGGCAGTAATCTTGCTGGGCTATGCAGACAAACTGGAATAAAATATAAGTCACATGTTAAAGTGCTTGCAAAAGACTGAGCAGTACTAATAATTCAGTGTTTTAATTATTTAGAACTGACATTTTCCCCTGTCTGTCTCATACTTTCTAAATTAATATAGTAATGAACCTTAATCAGACTTGTCTACTATTAATGTACTTCTTTCTTGGTCAAGAAAAGTTTCATTTTTAGAATATTTGTATGTATTTTACATTTAAAATCCTAACAATTTTAAATATCAGAAAACAAAAATAGAAGTCCTTTTTCATGCTTCTTTCACAGCTAACAAACATTGGGGCAGGGAAGTGGACACCTGGGAGGATAGACATAAAAACTTAATTATCATTCAATGGATTTTTAAAATTTGAAGATCTTAAAAGCAAAAATTTTAAAATGAAAATGATTTTAACGAAAGATATAAAAATTCAAAGATACCCATGAAGGAGATATATAAACTTGCTAATTATATTGATGAGAATCCTTTTTAGAATGCCTATTTAGGGCCAGCCCGGTGGCGCACTGGATAGTGCGCCGCTTGGGAAGCGCGGCGGCGCTCCCGTCCGAGGGTTCGGATCCCACATACGGACCGGTTCCCGCTCACTGGCTGAGCGGGGCGTGGGAGCAACACCGAGGGTTGCGATCCCGTTGCCGGTCCCTGGTCCGGTACGGGGGCAACACTGAGGGTTGCGATCCGTTGCCGGACACGGAAAAAAGACAAAAGACAAAAGACAAAAAAAAAAAAAAAGAATGCCTATTTAAAGGTCACAAAACAAGCCACGTATTTGTTATGGCTCAAATCATTATTCCTTACAACTGGTATTAAAGGTAATCCTTACTCTTAAATAAAAAATTAACAACAACATGCATATCAAGTAATTACTCCCCCATAACCCCATATATAAAAAAATTTCAGAGCTTAGGGCAACCACTTAAGTGATTACATTTCTTAGAAGCTTTAACGATAATTAAGAATGAATTATAGAAACTACTTATTAGTCAAATTAACCAGAGGCCAATGGGGAAACAAGAGCAGATACTTCAGTAAATAAAAATCATTGCCTTTTTTAAACTTTGAATAATTTATTCTGATTTAAGAAGTGATTTGGTGGTATTAAAAAAAGTCATTTGGAAGTGAAAAAAAACATTTTTCTCCTTTAATATGAAGATGAAGAAAAGGAGATGGTAAATTATAGTGCATAAAGAATAAAATATGATGCAACCATCCAAAATCATGTTTTCATAGGACATTTAGAGTGCTGGCTTAATGCTCACGATGTGATGCAATACCCAACATGGTAACAATAACCAAAATGATGACAACATCACCATCATCATCACCATCTTATTATAGTAGCCTAACCAGAACTTTTTCAACTTACCCTCCTCATCATACCATTAGGAAGTTACTACTATTATCCCCATTGTACAGATGAAGAAAACAGACCAATGCCTCATAATGACAGGCTGAATAATCTAAACATAATTATATATGCACATCAAAATCTTGGACAGAAACATAATAAAGTGTTAATAATTAATATTTCCAAGCAATGGAAATTATAAGCAATCTTCATTTTATTTAATATAGTTTTATTCTACATTTTCCATACTTTAAATAAAGAAATAGAAGTAGCAGTTCACAAGAGAAACAGCATACAGCAATATCAAGTTTCTACCACTAAGTTGGCTGATATCACCTCACTAATATTTCTACTAAGTGTTTAGAAGCAAAAGTTAAGACACAGGTGTTTCTTGTACAAGTAATTATGTATAGTTTAATTAAAACTCATTTTTATAACAGTGACCATGGCATGTATATATGCTTTGAAATATTTGGTCCTCAGTCTCTTATCTCAAAACTATCTTTATTTTATAGAACAGCAAAATTGTTCCCCAAATATGTACACAAGATTTATGAAGGTTTTATCTCCAAATAATTTTAGGTATTCTTTCTTATATTCAGTTTTAGAGAACATAATTAAATCATTTTCTCATTTATCTTCTATATATATATATATATATATATATATATATGTCCTCAAGTTTAAATGAAGGAGAAAGTATGAGAGAAAATACTTTTTGAAGAGAAATGTACTAAAATTAATCTTCTTGACTAAAGATTTAAGGATATTAGAATAAATTTAACTTAAAATTCTTAGTGTCTAGACAGATATTTTGGCATTTCTTCTGTAGCAAACTGAAATACCATCCAAAAAGTAAAAAAAAAAAAAAAAAATTCCAAACTGAATTTCTAATATGGCCATACAGATTTGGTATCTAAAAAGAAATAAATTTTGGTGGCAAACATTTTTTTTATTAGCAACCTTTTTTTGCTTTAATTAATGTACAGATCTAACATGAAATTCACAGGTAAAATTTAATTTTAACTGTTATGATCAAGTCAGTTAAAAATCTGTGAATTGTTTTAGTAAGGTTTTAGACTTTCAGACAGCCATAAACACAGGAAAGTACTATATAATCTTAGTGTCCTGATATAAAATAAAAAATCAAACGAGACTTCACTTATAAAATGTCAATGGCTGTTTGTGACATAGGATTATTTTCTTTTGGGCACATGACATCATAATTTATATTAAGGTTATATAATTTATGTATAATTTATATATAAGGTTGAAAAATTACAGAATGATGATTAAAAAGTGAAGTAAAATTAAACTTCAACCAACATATAGTATAGTCAACTTTCAATTTATCCATGGCAAATTGCTTTCTCATTCAAAACTACTACTTAAATTCAAAGCATCATTAGCACCCATGGCCCCAGGTAAAGATGAGCCTAACACAGATTTACCTTAAGAGGTTAGAGCTATTAAAACTGTGACTTTGCAGTTTGCAAAGGAAATTCATACCTACTTGTTCACATGGGTGTCCAAGTGTTCATTTCTCATTGAGGGACAGAGGGCAGAGCTAAGGGGCAGGGAGAGGTCGCTGGAAGACCTAGGACACAGGCAGTGGAGAAGGAAAAAAGGGAGAAGAGTAGAAAAAAAGGGAGTAGGAGGGCAGAAGAGGAGGAAAGAAAGAAAGGGACACTGGAGGGAAATAAAAGAAGTATATGTGGGAAATGGAAAACCATTACCAATCACCTGGTACCATAGGGTGTCTATACCAAAGTCTGACCTTTGTCCTTCACATCAAACAGCAGAATAAGTATCATCACCAAAGAAAGAGAACATGGAAGAGATCACAAGGAAGGCATCCAGAACAAAACTCAAGCATGAGCATATCACAAGAGCCAAATAAACAGAAATAAATGTTACATTTAATCCATTCACCAATGTGTTCTTAGGCTTAACTTGAGCTCAACCACATATCACATTACCCAATATTTATTTTGGAATTCTGGAAAGTAAGATAATGATGGCCAATCTTAGGCAAAGTTGCTTTTTCTTGGTAAAGATGCCACCATTTTGTTCATTTCATTCAATAACTGTTCACTACAATGTGGTCATTGTAGAATGATAGAAACTCATGAAGGCCATTTTATGGATGAATACAAGTATGGTTCTCATTGTTTCCTTCACTTCCACTAACAAGAGGATGATCTAACATTTGTATTTTCTAATAGATATATGACATTTTAACAGAAATGTCTTAAAATGTTACCCAAACAAGCACCTGCCTGAGCAGATGGGTCGGTAGAGGTACAGGAGTGATTCATGAAGTCCCTAATTTAACAGGTTCCTCTACAGTGGCTTGGAGTAAAGAGGAAGACAGAGGCTTTCTCTAGCAGGTGCAGTTCCCTTGCCCCTCTTTATACTTCAGGGAACTCCATATTAGGAGCTACAGGAGTCTATGCATCTTAGTCAAAGTTTTCTTTTGAATTGGAGTCAACCTTGCTATGACTCTGGGTTTCCCACAAATCCCTCATTTTGCAAATAGATTAGACTCTGTTCTCTAACATAAACCCTATCTCGTCCTTTCCCAGATTTCCTAGATTAATAATGTTACCTGGTCCATTTGACATGACTTAAGCACTCTGTAATATTCAGATATATTACATATTCTGTAATATTATCAATTATTTTGAACAATTTCTATGTCTCATATCACTTCAGTCCCATAATAACAAAAATTCTAACAAAAGAGGTTTGGCCATGTAAGGGGTGTTAATGTAATAGCTGAATTCTCAAAACTGAAATAATTTTTACTTGCCTGTTACAGACAGAGATTCCAACTCAAAAGCTATCATAATCCTAACGTGTAGAAGGGTTCAGTGAATAATTGATTAGAGATAATAGGATGGAGAAATCTTTAACACTTTTCTAGCTTGTTTTGACTCAATTTGGTTTTATTACTTTCTGAAGTACAATTCCAGAGCTTAAATATTATATATAGATTAGATATATAGATATATAGATATATAGATATATCTCCTCCCCTTTGGGGTGAGGGGTGGCGCACGGGCAGCTGTCCAGTGCAGTGATCTGAATCTGTGGCTTTGGTGTTACAAGGATATACTCTAACCAAATGAGTTAACCGGCCAGCCCTTAAAACCCCTTTTAAATGCACAGTCCCAGGAGAATAAAAACTTCAGGGCTTATCTATCATTTTGTTTTCCTCTATTATACCAAATAATTGACAGTTGACTGTATTTAGAATGTTTTTCTGGCATTACATATTTAAAACACTGAATTCACAGCCTGTTTCTTTCTTTACGGTGCTCACGGAAGGAATAATCTGGCAAAATTATTTTGATTCTGCAGGTACGATTATTTTATTTATAGCTATGGTTATTTTTCTTTTTAGTAAGTAAAATGCTTAAAATAAAAATTTAAAGGAGTGACACTATTTTACATTGATTTGACACTATAAAATTGAATTATGTTCTTTTAGGATTACATTAAGATGTCTTTCGAACCACAGACTAATAAATACAATAAGCAGTTAATGTTAATTAGTCTAAGTCAAACCTTTTGGTTTATTTACATTAAAATATTTTATCTTTCAAAGATAAAAAATTTTTAGAAGACAAGACATAAACTATAAACACTTAATAATAACAAAAGGATCGTAAATTTGTTTCTCACTAATATGGAAGTTACCAATTAAATGGATCTAATTAAATTTCACATTTGGTCTTAATATTTTCTCTAGTCTATTATTAAATGCTTTTAAACAATAAATATTAATATGATATCAATACTGATATTATTTCTCTTTTGTTATTATTTTTGTTTTATTAGCAATTATTTATTACCAAGCCTTTCTACTGACTCATACTATGATTAATTTCTATGACTCTTCTAAAACATCAATTCCTTATCTTATATGTATTTAAATAAAAACACTGCATAACTGTGATATAATAACTTTGTTAATCTACTTATAATTTCCTTTCATAATGTGCATTTTACTTCCACATTTTTAATGAATGGATTATTAATTTTACTGGTGGAAATTTAAAAATACCATATTCGTAGACTTTTTAAATAGAACACATAATTCTATGGAGTTCAAATAACTTTAAGGAAGATTTATTTTCAATTTTCTGGGGCATGATAAGACTAAATATAATAGGTTCTACATTAAAATCTTACTTATAAATCTAAAATATGACATTATTTACATACACAGAAAATCTCACCACAACTGCATGTAAGTGTTCTTTTTTAAGAATATATATTTGGGTTTCTGGTCAAGATGGCAGAATAGACAGTCCCAGCGTCACTCTCTCCCACAAATCAACCAATTTACAACTATAAAAAAGCAGTAACAGCCAAGCTGGGGCCTCTAGAGCTGAGGGGAAGAGGAGGAGAGACCTACGGAGCACATGAAGCCACAATGAGAGACAGAAAAAACCACTCCAGCCACTTTGTGCTACAGCCGCTTTAAGGCTGGAGCTGCTGAGCACACGGAGCAGGAGCCAGCAGAAGACGCAGCTGTGCCCTTCAGATGAAGTTGCTTGGAGGCGGCAGGGGAGAAGAGGGCGTGGTGGCCCGCAGGACAGCAAGACCACTAATAGGGTTCCCATGGACCCACATAGGAGCAAGGAGCCACTCAGAGACCGGTGAGTCATCACAAGGGATTGGCACATGGCCCATCCCATGGGAAGTGTTTGCAGCACAGGCAGTGGGGGAGACAGGCCCACTGGGGGAATGCTGGTGCACAGCAAGGACAGCTGACCAGCACCCCAATCAGCAAAGGACCACTCAGGGGAGACTGGTCAGGAATATAGAATTGCATGGGGTGCAGTTTGATGAAAAGACTCAGGCCCAGATCAGAGTTTCTACACAACCCAGGTAACTCTGAAGAGCCAGAAGTACCTATAAAGTCAACCATTAAAACCTGAGCTGCACAAAATGCCTTCCCTAGGGAAACAGCAGCAAAGCAGCAATTTAGCTAAACCACACGGCTCAAATACTGGTCCCCACAAGAAATTCCCCCATTTTAGAAGTAAGCAAAGCACAAAAAATTAGTTCCAGCCCAGGCACACTGCCAATGCCTTGGCGCCCACCCAGGAACCTGAGTCATGGAGCTGAGGACCAGACCCCTGTCCCACAACCAGGTACACCACCAGTGCCTCGGGTTCCCCCCAGACAACCAGGCACACTGCCAGTGCCAAGGAGCATTCCAAAAACATCACCTCCATGTGGGTGGCCCACCACAGCCACCACAATAACCATGACTGCCACGAAAGCAGCTAGGCAGCACAACCACCACGCAGATGGTCCGCAAGCCACTGGAATGCATTGACACAAGGAGTGTCACCAGCAGAGACCAAAGAAAAGAAGAGGAGAGTCCGCAAGCCACTGGAATGCATTGACACAAGGAGTGTCACCAGCAGAGACCAAAGAAAAGAGGAGGTCTATCTCCACAAAGCCCATTCCAGAGTGACAGAAGAAGCATGTGCTCTACAATAATACTGGGGGACCTGAACACACCTCCCAGCATTGGACAGCTCATCTAGGCAACAAATCAACAGAGTAACCATTACTCTTTCAGAAAGAGAGAACAAATCTAGGGTAATTAGAGGTGGGAGGGAGAGGGGGATGGGGAGAGATTGGACAAGGGGCATAAAGAATAAGGACAATTTGTAGCAATATATATGCAAGTAATATTGATTTGATCAACATATGTCAATGTTGAACTCCAAAAATAAGTATAATCAATTATGATTCAATAAATACATTTTGTAAATTGTGATTTACAAATACATTTGTAATTATATTTTATACCTGGCAGTCATCCACCTTTGTTCTCATTACTCCTTTCATGTATTCTTTGTCCATGGTAGGAGAGACACCAAAACTATTCCCCATACATAATATTTCTGCTTTTCCATCTGGATAAGTCACTTCCACAGAACCATTGAGAATCACTGACCAGGAGTCCAGCTAATCCAAAAAAAGTAAAAACAAAGCAGAAAATAATATCATGATCATATAGCTGTAAATGCTGGAATGGTCTCTAAAAATAGCTTGGCAGATCTTCCATTTTAAAGGTGGAACAAATAACTCAAATGAAATTAACTGTTTCACAAGTTAACAGAACAAGAAATAAAACACAACCATATATTTTCACATGCTTAGCATGGAGTACATATCACTCTACCCTTTTAATTTGACTTTGAGTATTCTTCTCTAAAATAACACAAGGAAAAAAATTTCTTCTGTGCCCCAAAGCACATGTAAGCAAGATAAAATGATCACCGCTACCTCAATAAGAACATCATTTTGTTAGGACGAAAGACATGATATTTATGAACATTTAAGTTGAAAAAACTGAAAAGTGAATACATCAAAAAAAATCTCTATCAACATTGTATGAAATACTGTAAATAATGGAAAATACTGAATTTCCTCCCCCCAAAAAGGGAATAAAATAATGTATCTGGAAAACTATGACATAATTAGTGTACCATAATTCTTGACTTCTTCAAACTTATTTTTTAAAGGAAAAAATAAGAATTGGGTTTTTGTTGAATTGCTGTATTGAGAGATCCTCATACAGAAACTTTGAATGGCAGAAATATTTACTAACCTCTTCACCATCATTTAACACTATGGTCCCTGCTCTTTCCACCACTGCAAACACCATCACAGCACAGAGTTCTCGTCTCACAGACATTGTCATATTGGCAAAAGCAGGCAACTGGTGCATAAATTCCAAGAGTTGTTCTGTAAAGCAAAAGATACTCTTTGTTAAAACTACAACTTTTATTAAAAATAAGTATTCAAAAAGAATGCTTTAGGATTCTTTCTTTTTAAATAACCTACAATTTTGCCTGTTGGAAAATACATTTATTTATCTTAAGTACAAGTTGAATTTCTTACAGGTACATGAAGAATTCCATCACTATGGATATGGTGACATTTCCTTGTTGCTTCAGAAGCAACAGTTTACATTGTAACTCAAATTTTAATGGCCCTGAAGAAATTACTAAACTTCGAATGGGAAATTTCAATTCAAAATGAGCTGTGATCTTATTAAGGCTTATTAAGAGCTGAAATGAAATGAAGTTCTGAGAATTCTCCAAGTCTGTAGGTCCATTCCAGTGCCTTTTGGGCAGGTGGATGCCTGAAACAGTTACCAGAAATAACTATCTTTAATCCAAAAACATTCCTAGGAATATTTTCTATGTGTCAGATAAATCCACAAAAATTAATCAATTGAAAAATTTACAACATGATGTGATAAATGCAAATAAAAACTGATATGCCATTTCTAATCCCACAGACTGGCAAAAAAAATTAAAGTTTGATCAGTCTTCCTATTGGTGATGCTGTGGAAAAACAAAAGGTTCAGGCTATTGACATAATAAATGACATCACAATCTCTCCAAGTCCTCTGTTCTCTATTGTTAACAGTTTTGTGTTTCCCTATTATTAGATAGCTTTAATAATTACCCGCTAAGTTCTTTCTTCATTCCTCACCACAGCCCTATAAAATGCATGTTTGTTTGTTTTTTTTTCATTTCATAAGGAGGAAAACTGAGGCTTACAATCATATAATTAAAGGTGGAAGTGACATGATTCAGGACTATCTGCCTCCAGCGCTTATGCTGGACTTTACAGGTAGTGGTAAAGGGTGTGTGTCAAACATTTGAATACTTATTAGTTGTATTACTTTGGGCAAGTTGATTAATTTCCCTAAGGCAGAGTTTTCTCATTTGTGAAAGAATAATATAATACCTACCTTCACTGGACAACTGTGAGAATTGAATGCAATAATGATGATAAAGTCCTCAGCCCAGAGAAAACACTCAATAAATGGGAACTGCTATTATTGCCATGATATCATTCAACCCCTCAGCTAAATAAAAATTCCACTGCATTTTTCTTGTCCCTACATAATCAAACTGTCCCTACGTACATTCCTTCTGCTAAGATTTAGTGACAAATTTTCTGTTATTGGTAATAGTTTAATAGCTAAAATGAAGGACAAAAGAAAGAAATATTCTGTGAAAATATTACATTCCCAGAGGGGCAGACTAAGTGGTCTTCTCTGGTCCAGCTAGGTAATGTCATGTTCTGATTAGACTCTATGTTATCCCTCCCGTATAAGGCCCTTCATTACACAGGGTGGCTCTGGTAATCAGGAGAATAATAATGATGTGTTACCCAGGTATTCTGCCTGACAGGCAAGTGTTCTTCAACGTGATCCAGCTTTATGTGTCAGGAAATCAATTTACTGTTGCAACCAGCATTTTTAAAAAAGAAGATAAAATATCAAAGCACATCACTTAGAGAAAGAGTAAGTTCTGTTTAGCGAAACTTTTAGTTCTGGAATGAGTAGGTGTGTCCATGTCATGCTTTAAAATATATTTATTCCTAGAGACAGCAATAAAGTAATTCTGAATACTACTATAAAAGATGACCCACATGCATTACATATGGGACAGAGAAATCATTCTTTTACAAATGCACTGACATAAAGGTAAATGAACAAGTTATGGTCCTCTGACTAGCACATCTGCTGTTTCCAGGCTGGTTTCTTCAGCCATCGTCCCTCGCGCCTCACCGTAAGGTATAACAATGTTACCTAAAGACCACACGTTTTACTCTTTTCCTCGTAATAATTGCTGAATTTCCTTGAACAAAGATTTATGAGTTTAAGAAAAATGTGACACCAGAATTTGTCAAAAATGTTTTTAATTTAATATATGTTTAGACAATAATAGAAGTCAAATATTTACCAAATATATGACTGAAGCAGGAGGCAAAAAATGTAAAATATCTTCACTAATATTTGCTATAATGATTTTATAGTGCCTTACATAGATACTTTTCTCGCTTTTCCGGAAAATTCTTATTCTATTATTGGGCCATAAAATCAATTTGTGATATATGAGTAGTGAGTAGCATTAAAAAAATACAACAGGATAAAAAATATCTGTGTATCACATATCATAAAAATAAAGAATAAAGGAAACAAAATATCTAATAATAGTAAGTACATAATTATCCAGACTCAGTTAAAAAACTAAAAATATATAAATGCTTACCAAATGACATCTAAGAACGTTTAAGACTCTCAAAGATTCAGCAACGTATCACTGGCTCTGTGAGAACCATCTGTGCTATTATTTATTACACTGGAGGACTGGAGCAATTAAAAACAAGTAAAGAACTTTCCTATCACCAATCTTTATAAAAAACGATAAAGATAAAATAGAAGAATTTGGCTATACAAGGCTCAAAATAAACTCTGATAGCACCACAGATATTATACAGAGTTTAAGAGATTAGAGTAGCTAAGAATTCAGAGCTTGGGTTGGATACTAGGATAGCTCCTAAGACATAGGGAAAGAAGAAGCCATGAATGGGAGAAGCAGGACTGCTGTCTTTTATATGTCTTAAAAGACCTATTAGAATTATATACTAATCTATTAGAATGGTACACTGTTGTGACCTATCCTATTTTGCTAGGAAAGGAATATTTCTGTTAAAGAAAAATATTAACCTCTAAAAAAATTTTTTTCTAGTCAATGTGGCACAAAGAAAAAAATACATAATCAACTTACAGATGCCAGAAACTGAAGCCAATTCAGAAAATTAGTTTATCTTGGCTTGCTTGATTCAATTTTATATAAGAAATACTTAATAATAAGATTCAAAAAATATCTCTGGAGTTTTTTGGTGGTACATGAAGCAGGGAGAAAAGGAATTCTTTGAAAGAGATCAAAGTAATCTTCTACCTTAATTTGTCAAGCTCTCAAAACAAAAAATAAAATTTACAATAATTCAGTAACTGAGTACCTACAATGTTATAAGTTCTAGAGCAAAAATGAATATGATAAAATCCCTCCCTCCAAAGAACTAAAATAAAGGTATACCCAAGAACTTACGCGAACACAAAGGAAAATTTTTTTCTTTCTTCAGTTGGTAAGAACATGATCAAATATTAGTAATTTCATTTGATTCCACCTAAACATTCATGCATGTTTGCGGGCACACACACATACCATCTTCCCTTTTTTGCAGTGGTAGAAAAAGGTGGGTAGGAAGAGAGGCCTCTAGAGAAAACATCAATCATACAGATGTTTGTAATTCATATAAAAGGCATCTGTTTAACTAAATACTAGAGGATGAGTTAGATTTAACAAGGGTAATGGGCAAAGAGCTAAAGGGTGCTCAAATGTGGTTTTATTTTTGAGTGGGACAGAATACAAGATCATTATCACATAGATAAACAATACTTTAGGCCTTCTCTTTAATGTTACTGATTATTACTTTAATTAAATGTATATTTGATAGCAGCAAGCACCAGAATCGTCACTGCTTGTAAGTAAATTGGTATTCAGATAAATGTTACTCCCTGTAGAGGTTATATTGACAAGCACACAATACTTTAGGCCTTCTCTTTAATGTTACTGATTATTACTTTAATTAAATGTATATTTGACAGCAGCAAGCACCAGAATCGTCACTGCTTGTAAGTAAATTGGTATTCAGATAAATGTTACTCCCTGTAGAGGTTATATTGACAAGCACTTTTTTTTTTTTTTAAAGATAGCTTTATATTTATTTGCAGGAATTAGCATAGTTCCTGCTTTCCAGAAATTCTGCAAGGGAAGCCTTCTCAGATATGAACTGAAAGTTTTAAATTTCCAGGAATGATAGACATCTTATACATACTTTAATAATCATCATTTTCTTCCACAACTATTCTAAAATGAATAGATTCAAAAGAGAAGATACAGGGCCAACCCCGTGGCGCACTCGGGAGAGTGCAGCACTGGGAGCGCAGCGACGCTCCCGCCACGGGTTCGGATCCTACATAGGGATGGCCGGTGCGCTCACTGGCTGAGCCCGGTGCAGACGACACCAAGCCAAGGGTTGCGCTCCCCTTACCGGTCACAAAAAAAAAAAAAGAGAGAAGATACATTTGCTTACAAAAGGATAACATCCAAACCAATCTGTTCATAAGCAATGTTCCAAAGAAAGAAACACCTATGAGCAAGGATTCTGGATTAAGATGGCAAACTGAACACACTTCTAATTTCATTCTTTCTTTAAAACTAAAAACTAAAAGGGATTTTTTTAAAAAAAAGAAGTCATCAAGGACAAAGAATGGGAGTGTGAAGCTCAATTTTGGACACTGGACATCAAATGAACATGTGGTATCAGACACAAGAGAGCAAAATCCTAAGTTTTCATGGGGTAAAACTGAGACTCATTCTACTTAGTCCACTGCTCTGCATCCATCACCCCAAGCCCCCACTTTATCCTCCTTCATAGCACTCACCAATACCTGAAATGTATTTTCCGGTTCACTTGTTTTTCATGTGTTTCCCCTAATAGAATATAACAGATCAAGGACGTAGAAAAATGCTCGGTACACAGAAAGTGCTCAAACCACATTAGCTGAATGAATGAATGGTTACCATCATATGATATTCATACATAAATGGTTAGCAATTCCTATAAATGACTTTAATTAAAATTTAATTAACTAATCCAAGGTTCTGAATTAAGATCAAGATTTCTGTCTTTAGCTTCCTAGCATATGTATATAGCTTAAATGGTAAAAGTTTTCCCTCCTACGTTTGTCACTCAAGCACATGCAACAAGCCACTCACACATACTTTTACCCTCACCGTCCTATGTCTAATTCCAACAGACTTAGTTCATTGAGCTTCTCTGCAAATACGCATTGGCCCAAAGAGTAGGCGGAGTGGTAGAATAGATAATCTGGGCTCAGGCAACCGTGGTTATGGATTCTAGAACTGTGGTGGGGTGATGACTCTCAACAGAAGTTGTTTTCACTCAGTATTCCAAGGAAGAAATCAGAGTCTCAGAGGCATACTCAAACACGAAACCATTATCACACAATTGACTCTTGCTCTGATGGAAAGGTGGATATAAAATCACCTACATTTTTAACCTTAGAGTATCCTTAAAGAAAGTCTCAACCCCCACAGCCCATAGCTGCTAACGACAGTCTGCTGTCTTCTTCCATCCAGTCTGGTCTTCATATGGAACCAGACTAGAAGAAAATTCATTTACACAACAATTTTACTGACCTCCACTTGACTAATGTTCATGTACAGAAAATATGACCTTAATGGAAACAGTACCCACATGAAGATTAATAGAAATAACATTGACTGGAAGACTATTAATTCTTTCCAGACTAGAAGAAAATTCATTTACACAACAATTTTACTGACCTCCACTTGACTAATGTTCACGTACAGAAAATATGACCTTAATGGAAACAGTACCCACATGAAGATTAATAGAAATAACATTGACTGGAAGACTATTAATTCTTATTTTTGTCATAAACTAAGCTAGGAAGGGGGTTGCATGGAAGGGTTTTGCAAGGATGTTTCATTCACAGTATTATTTGCAGACACTCGATGGTACGGACAGAGTAAACTTGACTTTTTCCAAGTTTTTTTCCCAACAAATACCATTGTTAATACAAAGGAAATTAATAAATTAATGACTTTTTAAAACCCGCTAGTCTTGGGCTCTATTGTATCAGACGATTTCACCTTTAAATATTTTTAATTGCTCTTAGTTCATTTCCTCATTCAAACTTACCAATATCATCATCTGTCCTGTCAATTGGATCCTTCTCAAGGCAGTCTCTCACAATGTCCCTGCTCATCAGAGGATCCGACGCCCTCTCAATGTCTTCTTCATCGTCATCATCCTCAGAATCCACTGCCGTTTCTGGCAACCCACTCAGGTCCATATCACCAGCCTCACTTTCAGTGGCCTAAAAACAGGCAAAAGTAAAATTTAAAAACTATTTTATGTAAATCAATCTTTGGGGCCTCAAAGAAATAAGGATAAATCTAGTTCGAAATAATTTTTTTTAAATTTATCTTTCTGTAACTAAGTTAGATGTATACTCAACTTTAACAACTATTTATTCACCAGACACTATATAAAAGAATTACTTCAACAAAAGATGAGTGATTTTACCTCCTATTAAAATTTTTGGTCAGGATTAATGACTTCTCAGCAATTTTTATTTCTTATCTGAGCATTTGAAACATAGTAGAATAAAGAGGAAAAAGATAGCATTTGTTTTCACTCCATTTTTCAAAGAGAATGGCTTAAGCTAAGAGCTTAAGGGTGACAATTTATTAATTTGGAGCAATTCCTTCTCCAGAAGAATAGGTGTGAATTTGTTAATGCCAAGAAGATTGAACCACTTTGCACCTATTAGACAGTCTACGGAAAAAACGAACCACAAATCAAAGGTAACTTGATAAGTATACAAACCAAACATGAGCAATTAGTTGGATTACCCCAGTGACTACTCTCAAACTATAAACCAATAAACAATATAAAAGACCACATGCCTAAAGGTAACATATTCTTTCTTCCTAGTCATCAACACAGCTGATTGCATCACTAATCAAATTTAAATTATCAATATACTGTGCACACTACTACTTGAATATTTTCTTGGTCACCAGAGTCACATATTTTGGGATGGTCTGCTGAGCTAGCTCAAGCCTAGAATAGTTATCCTTTTCAGGTCAATCTATAGCCTTTTGGGATTAACATCTCAACAATATGTATATATGCACCATATTGGTCTTATCTGACATTTTAACATAGAACTCACTAACTGCGTAAGCATAGTAAGAACCAATTCAATTAAATATTAACTACATCAATCTTGAATATCACAAATGTGTTTTTCCAGATAAAATATTAAACTCTTGAAAACATCTTATAAAATTATTAACTTTGTGGGTAATGTATATTGTAAAGTTTACCAATTTCAAATAAATCATAGCACACATGATTTTAAAGACAATAAAGGTTTTATTTTTAAGAATAGGCAAATAAAGATTTAAAAAATATATGAAAGATAAATATACTGAACATGACAATAATAATAATAAGCTAACACTGAATACTTACAATGTGCCAGACACTGCTCTAAGTGCTATGTATGTATTAATTCATTTAATCCTTAAAACAACCCTATAAAGTAAAAGCCATTATTAGTTTTTATTATTTGCTGAACATTCGGGTAAAGAGAAATTATTTTTCCAAGGTCATGCTGCTGGTAAATTGTGGAATCAAGATTAGAATCCAGGAATTCTGGCTCCAGAATCTTAACCACAACTTAATCTGCCTCTTTATAATAGATACTTACATATGAATATTGCTTACATAAGGATCTATACTTTTCCTGTAATTTAAGTCAATATTTAAAAAATAAATTGTGCTATTTTCCTATCAACAAAGTTCACCTTTCTGAAGTCTTGGTTTATATTACAGACATAAGATTTAATCCTACATTTGAAAGCAATACAAGCACGTGTTAATATTTTCTCAAGTTTAACAAAGAGTTTTAATCATATTTTCAGTTCTTTAGACATAACTTACTGAACTAAAATGCATACATTATAAGAAAAACCTAAGGAGAAATAATTGAAGACAGAAAACCTAATGTCTACAAAAGCTTCTTAAACAATGGCCTTAGTTCCACTATGAGCAGAGGAGTTCCAGGTGGAAGAGCAGTACACCACCATTGCCTAGGCAGGGAGAATAAACTGTGATGTGCTCAGAAACACGTCTCTTAATTTAAATTCAGAATTCATAGAATTATCTCTAGACTCTGGAAGGAAACTGAAGTAGAACTTGAAGTGATGTATGCCAAGGCTATGATCAAAGAAACTAGGTCAACCTTGTTATTATCACTACCTTAATTTCTGAAGTCTAGAAATGTGACAATTTGCTAATGCTTGCTATGACTACATTTTCACCCCAGTTTTATCTTAACATTGAAGATCATTTATTACTTATCACCTTATATTTTCAAATATACTATCAGTCCTCTATATACACATTCTTTAATATTAGCATAGAATGAAGTACAGGCACTACTGAAGACAGAAATAAAATGAAACTTTCTTTTAAACAATTTATATATAACTAATTTTCTTTAATTTTAAGACAACTAACAAGTTGAAAAATATATTTGATATCATCTCAAAGAAATCATTATCATTTAAATGACATACTGAAGTCTTAAATAGAAGACAAACTGGTCTCCAGGAGAATAGTACGAAACTTTAGAAGACTGGCTGGTATTTATTGAATTTATATTTTCTGAATGAACAATCAAACTCAGAGTTCATTAGCTCCAAATCTCACCTCTACCATTAATTCTGAGATTTTAGCAAAGTCACTTAACCTCCATAAGCCCCAGTTTTACCATCTGTAAACTAGGGAAGCAGCTTCTCACGATTCATAGGATTGCTTTTGGATCAAGAAAGGGAAAAGAAAGCCAGTTACAGGCTAGATCAAATGTCCCTTTCTCATGGGGATATGTTCTCCATCTTAGTACTTACACACTTTCTACTTCTTCCCATACCAGCAATGACCTTGCACACAACTTATTTTTGCAGAATTTGACCCAAAAAACAAAATTCTGTTGAACATCTACCCCCTTATATACTCAGACTAATTTTACTCATTAAATTCTGGTCAAATGTATGTTGAGTGACTACCATGTACCTAGTACTAAAGTTGATGCTTTTAATACATAATAATTAATCTTCATATCAATTCATCAAGTTAGTATTATTACCCCTATTTTACAGATGAGAAACACTTAAGAAAATTGAACAAGTTCCTCAATGTGAACTAAACCAAACCAAACCTAGTAACTATGCCAGGACTTAAAATCAGGTCTGACCAATAAAACACTAAATACTTTGCACTATGCCCAGCTTTCTCAATAGACAGTATTTATAAAGAAAATAATTAAAATATAATACAGTAACAAGTGTTTTCTGCTTTGCTAAGTCATAAAAGATGAAATGTTTACAATAGATATTCATGTATAAACATAAACAAAATACTTGCTATTTTCTAGCTTCCACCAAACCACAACACTACGAAGATTAATGTTGGTCTTTAAATCCTTTTACTCTGGTTATATTTGCCTCAGCAGCAAGGAGAAAGGCTTATATATTTCAGCAAGGCAAATAACTCCTGTCCTAAATTAATATTCTTAAAAAAATAGCAATATTCTCAGATGAATGCTGAAAGTTCTAAGATTTATTTAAATCAAAAGGCACTAAATATATTGTTATTGTGAAAACAGTTCTTAAAACCAGTTCATTATACATTTTTCAAAGGATATCAAGAAAATGAACAAACAGGAAATTTTAAATGCCATAAAGCTCTAGTAAAATAGTACCTAAAATAAAAATAAAATACTGAGCATATTTTATCATTAAGAACTTTAAAATCATTTACAAAAAAGTTTTGCTTATTAAATATCTTACACATATTGCTATATTTAAAGAAGTTGCTTAATAAATATCCTTGATGTAAATAAATTTTGTGCAGAATTTCGAACATACATATCCAACCCAAATAGCTCCTAAGATAGACTCTGATGTAACTTTAGGCTAGAAAGTTATACTAAATACTAATATTGATGTTAATTTAGCTGAGAGAACAAAGTGGGTAGGAATATCACATAAAATCAAATATACGTGGAAAGCATGAAAATATATTTTGAAATAAATATAATTAATGTTTGCATTAAGTCTATTTTGTACATCATAATTTATGTAGTTCCCAATTTTACACTATAAATGTTTTTTTTTACTACAATATAGACTTTTAAAATATATATATGCCTAAAAGAGAAGGACAATTTTTTAAAACTCAATGTACATTGTTACACTACTTTCAAAAAATAACAATCTTATCAGGAGTGTGTAAAAATATCTATCCATAAATATTATTATTATTATTTTTTTTTTTTTAAAGGATGACCTGTAAGGGGATCTTAACCCTTGACTTGGTGTTGTCAGCACCACGCTCAACCAGTGAGCTAACCAGCCATCCCTATATGGGATCCGAACCCATGGCCTTGGTGCTATCAGCACCGCACTCTCCCGAGTGAGCCGCGGGCCGGCCCCGTAAATATTTTTAATAAGAAAATCTGTTTATTTTGTCAGTAGACAAAATAGCTGCAGATATAAATCCTCATCTACTCAATTACTAATATGTTTTAAACATTTTAAGGTACAAACATCTGTAATTTTTCTTCTGTAACTTACTGACTCCTATCCTTTGAACATTTTTATCTTGTGATCTGAGCATTTTTCTTATTAATTTGCATAAATTAGTTACATTCTGACTTTAAATTTTTATCTCAATTGATCTTTTATTAAATGTTTTGGTCATTCATAATAACATTCATAACAAGAAATCTTTAGCTTATCTAAAATTTATCTTAATCATGATATAAAGTGAGAATATAAAATGACTCTCCCACCCCAAAGACCATTTATTGAATAATCCACCACTTCATTGATTTGTGAGGTTTCCTAATACATATTACGCACTTACACGTGAGTTCCATTTTGCCTGAACTCTCTGTTATATTGATCTTTCTATTTTTGTACAACTATTTCCAGTCTGCCTAAGCCACTCACTCTCACAGTCACGCCATTTAACCAGTACCTTATTATGGCTGAAAATGGCATTGTCTCCTATCCTAACTTAGGCATTCTGCTTTCTATCACCAACAACCTCCTATTCTTTCAGGTTGGTTCTATCTGCTTCTAAGGTAGCACTTTTTCAACACAAGCAAGATCTTTAGTCTTCAAGACTCTACTACACCTCCCATTTCTAGCTCTCACACCTCCTGTCTTAACTTCATTTTATATCCAGCTTATATTCCCTATTCTATTATTTCAATTACATTCAGTTAACACATCTTTACTGAATGCCTACAATCCCCTGGCGCTGTACAGGCTTTTTAAAATATATATATGCCTAAAAGCGAAGGACAATTTTTTAAAGCTCGTAATGTACATAGTTAGGTTGCTTTCTCTGAAGAGAAAACGGAGATAAGACAGATAAGTTCCCTGCCTTCTTGAAGCTGACATTCAGGCAGACACATAATGTAAAAGTAATAATCATTTCAATTAGGGTCTAGAAAGGAAACAAAAGGACTAGTCAGGAAAGAAACCAAAATGTAGGCCCTCTCTTACAGAGGGTAGTAAGGAAAGAATTTTTTGAGGAAATGATACCTGAAAGTGAAGGCAGAAAAGGATCAAGCTAGAAGAAAACATTCCAGGCAGAAGACACGCAAAAGCGAGGCCCTGCAATTACAAAGAGCAAGCACGTTGCTCTGTGTCTATAATACATTCACTTAGTGAAACTTCTGTCCTAGGTGAAGCCCAATCTTTGCTTTCTTTGTGCTTACTGTGGAGAAAATTACTTAACAAGGCAGAGGGAAATCATTCTATATTTGAGGGCACCAACTCAATTGAGCCTCCATTTCTCTGGTCAATTTGCTCTCCTATTCTGCAACTATTTTTTCAAAATTTCTCTTTCCTTAAAATTCTCTACCCGCCAACCCTGTCATTCAACAAATGAACTCAACTCTCCAAAGAAAAAACAGAAGCCATAAGACAGGAACTCTCTCAAGTTCTATACTCCCCACTTCAAACCCACCAGGATGTATCTCTGTTAAAAGAGAGGGCTTCTTCTCCTAAGGCTAGTCATTCTGCTTTGCTCCTGAATTTCTCTTCTCCCACCCTCTCAGCAACATTATTCTACCCTTTTCTGGCTTGTGCACAGCATCCAATTTCAACCTCTGTGTCCATCTTTTGAGCATTTACATTCATCTCAATGTGACAGCCTACAACAAAAAAAAGAAAAGACCATCTGAGTCAGAAAGAATTGCACCAAGATTAAATGGGCTACCATGGGAAATAGTTGCAATTGTTCAAGAATAAGCTTGATGCCTGATTGACAGGAAAGGAGTAGAAGATTCAAATATGAGATTAGAAGTTGAACAAAGAGGGCCGAGCGCACTGGGGGGAGTGTGGCGCTGGGAGCACAGCAGCGCTCCCGCCGCGGGTTCGGATCCTATATAGGGATGACTGTTTTGCTCACAGCGCTCACTGGCTGGGCCCGGTGGGGCCGGTCTAAAAAAAAGGCCAAAAAAAAGAAGTTGAACAAAGAGGGCCGAGCGCACTGGGGGGAGTGTGGCGCTGGGAGCACAGCAGCGCTCCCGCCGCGGGTTCGGATCCTATATAGGGATGACTGTTTTGCTCACAGCGCTCACTGGCTGAGCACGGTGCGGCCGGTCTCAAAAAAAGGCCAAAAAAAAGAAGTTGAACAAAGAACATCTATCTCTCAGACCATTTTTCACCTTAAGACTTTTTGATTCAAGGATAATGGAAGTGGTCTATTGAGAACCTCTGTTAAATATTAAGTTTTGCACAGCCAATAACTAAATCCTTAGATACCTTTATGGGCTTTTCCTTACAAAGAATATAAACTTACATGCTACATACTTGTCATCAAGTTAGAAAAAAGTAGCCTCAAAACTCAACTAAATGAATCACAATGATGGACAAGGATCCTCCTCTTCATTTGTACCTCAAGATGAAGACAGACTGCAGGCTGTAAATCCCAACTATGTCAGAGCAATTAGAAACTCTCACCCACACCCTGGTTTCTCAGACACTCTGATGATAGCTAGGGACAGCAGAAGTACCATCAAGAATTTCTTCATGCTACTCAATATACTTATAGCACATAAGGCCGGAACTCCTCTCAAAATATGCCTCAATATTATTGTAAATTTACCTTCTAGGAGTTCCATTCAAATTTGCATATATTTGAAGAAAGCAGTGATATATAACCTCGAGCTGTATTACCACTATAGATCTTCAAAATGTAAAATAATAATCTCCAAGTTTAGAGGACAAGGGCTCTGCCATGATGTTTCAATGAATATAAGTTAAAGCACAAGCTTTCATTTTTTTTCATTGTTCTATATCAGGGAACTCTTGAATAAATGTCTTAAGAAAGTCAACTTCCAAAAATAGACAGTGCGTCTGTATATAGAGGGGAGGTAAATTTACCCTCTGCCTTCACTTCTAACATTTGAAAATGGGATTACTTCCTAAAGAGTTAAGTACAAGTTAAGACTTAATGGATCAAAGTAGAAATTTGCAAAGTCACTATAAAGATTTTTCTTGCAAAATAAAAATAGAAACTCAGCAATGCCTGAATACACCAATGATCCTGAGTAACTATAATGTTCCTAAAGAAAGGTACTTGCGTGGTC
>NW_007727871.1:264574-266880 GCF_000696425.1 Galeopterus variegatus | reverse complement strand
TACAAGCTTTCATTTTTTTTCATTGTTCTATATCAGGGAACTCTTGAATAAATGTCTTAAGAAAGTCAACTTCCAAAAATAGACAGTGTGTCTGTATATAGAGGGGAGGTAAATTTACCCTCTGCCTTCACTTCTAACATTTGAAAATGGGATTACTTCCTAAAGAGTTAATTACAAGTTAAGACTTAATGGATCAAAGTAGAAATTTGCAAAGTCACTATAAAGATTTTTCTTGCAAAATAAAAATAGAAACTCAGCAATGCCTGAATACACCAATGATCCTGAGTAACTATAATGTTCCTAAAGAAAGGTACTTGCGTGGTCATCTCATTTCATAATTTCCAAGGAGCCAGCAATTATACTTTGTAAATCTCTTCCTATTGTCATAGTAAACATGGACTTTAATAAGAAAATTTTACTATAAAACCATAATTCTTCAGCTCTCCCTTATGGCTTTAGTCAAGAAAGAGTTATAAACCTACTACGTCTATAGTCAAATGAACAAAATATTTAAAGTCAAGGAAAATTATTCCATCGCAACCACTCTATTTAAAATTCTGATAACTGGTAGTAGCAGAGGCAAGTACAGTTAAGACAGTAGTTCTGCTTCCTAAAACAAACATACATACAACATGCTATATGTCTGTGTAAAGCATAAACATCAATATTTTAAGTACATATGTGCACATACATACACGCATATATTTACTTTATAGATTTTATCAACTGACTACCTTAAAACTCCTTGGAATAAATAAAAATGAAGCAAGTAAAGGAAAATACCTTCTTACCTGGTAGATATCAGAAAGACTGCTGCTTCCAGAATCACTAGTGATACTACATCCTGAATGGCTAGAAGAAACGTGGGTCACCTGTGGGTGGAGACTGTCAGTAAGGTGTAGTTTTGTGAAATCTGCAGGAAGCTATGGAAGGAGCAGGAAAAACTAACATTACAATGGAATAAAAAAATCCAAGAAGACATTTTAAAATCATAAAGTTCTATCTATTCTATACCATTGAGCCAAAAATGTTATTAAGAAAAGGTCATTCATTATTCAGATTTACACATTAATAAATACTGCCCTATTTAACAAAACTCACAAAATTAATTTTTAAAGTTTATGGACATACAATGAACCTTAAATAATACTAAATTCAATGCTTAAATAGATGGGTTTGGTGATTAAGATGAGTTTGAGTGAGCATTTAATTTACTAAGCTACAATTTTCAAAATACACATCAATGAGCAAATTAGTCTACTACTATTTGTTAGCAATCACAAATGCAACTTCGTGGCAAGAAACAGATTTAAAAAGAAGACAGATTTCAGATTCTTTTATGCCCAAATGATGCCTAAAGGTTAAAAAAAAAAAAAGAGCATCTTAGAATCGATGAAATGTACTGATATACAAGTAATTTGTGCTAGATTCTATGGAGAAAACAGAAAAGAATGCCATCAAAGAACTTAGAATTAAGAAAGTAATGGACAACATTTATCTATCTATACACATATATATAAATATCAATTTTCTACTTGTTCATGTTTAAATAAAAATAGCCTCTATTAAAATAAACAGATTAGCTAAGCATCCCTCAAGTGGTTTTACCACTCCTCATATATCAGAGAAAATGCATTAAAAAAGGAAACATTCACACATTCATTCATTCAACAAATATTTACTAAGCCCCTTTTCTCTTACTGTGTTCTAGTCAGTGAGAAAGACTCTAAAAAACACTGCCCTTAAGAATCTTACACTCTTATCAGCTATTATGAATTCTTTTGAATTAAAAAAAGGACACTATATTTATCTATAATATCATATTTTAATAATACACATGACATTTAAAAATATATACTAACTGGCATTATGAAATACTGGTAACATTTTCTTTTTCCTACCTGCATATTGTTTCTATGTTGAATAATAAAAAATATAAAGACTATTAAAACTTAAATAAGTGTTTTCCTTAGTAACACTCCTATCTCTCCTTTGGCCCTCATCCTCTTCTCCCCCTCCAGAAACGCGATGCTATACCATAGTTTAGAGTAAGCATCACAAGGAAGATGATTCAGGTTTATGGCAATGATCAATGGGTATTAATAACTCAAAGCTCCAAATAAATAGGCAAAATGTATTTATATAGCACAATCATTAAGACCTGACTCCGAATAGATTACACCCTTCCCTACCTTAAGTACAGGATACAAGAGGTCTTTAAAAACCCCATGGAAAAATTTGTATTATCTTTTTTTTTTTTTTTTGTCCTTTTTGAGACCGGCCGCACCGCACTCAGCCAGTGAGCG
>NW_007727871.1:229544-264022 GCF_000696425.1 Galeopterus variegatus | reverse complement strand
ATGTATTATCTTTTTTTTTTTTTTTTTGTCCTTTTTGAGACCGGCCGCACCGCACTCAGCCAGTGAGCGCTGTGAGTGCACAGGCCATCCCTATATAGGATCCGAACCCGCAGCGGGAGCGCTGCTGCGCTCCCAGCACCACACCTGAGTGCGCCACGGGCTCGGCCCATTATCTTTTAATTCTAGGGGCTCGGCCCATTATCTTTTAATTCTATTTTTCCATGAACTTTTTGAAGAATCCTCATATTTAACAATATTTATATACAATCTGTTCAGAAATAATATTTAACTTTACAGGATACCAGGTATACAAAGAAAAGACTTAAATGTAAATTGATTATAGGGCACATGATTATATGCCAAACAAATGAATAAAAATCCATATGTTAGAGGAGCTGGGAGAAGTGAGATATTTATTCAAATGCATGAAATCATTGCAAACACAACCTATCTCACTAAGAGTGGTTTCTTTAAAAAACAAAGCAAAATAATTAGATAATTCAAGATATCATGAAAATACATAAAATTTAGGAGAATAACCATTCCTCTCTAGAGAACAGACAGGCAAATATCTCTAAATTCACAATTTATATATCTTGTTCACAATACAGAAGAGTGACATATTTGCAGGATTTCTGAAGGGACAATCTGAAGGCAGAAGTTTGCAGATTTGTATTAACAACTATGATTTTACATATAATTAAGCAATGGTTATCAGACATTGAAATAAATAATGTGTTCATAGCCAGGACAAATATCCTCCATCATCCTAGCTACCTTTCTATTTAATTCAGTCACTAACCACAGAAGGCAACTGGGGAAACATTACTCTATGGCTCAGGGATTTTAAAAGGCATCAATCAATACATGTAATTACAGAACAATAAACTGATTTCTATCGATCATCTTTTAAGACATGACTCAGATTGACATGTGCCACATGGTGTGACTTTGAAAAAAAAAAAAAAAAAACTTAATATTATCAAATGAAGATATAACTGGCTAATGAATTTTTACTCACTAAATGATTATTTATCCAAGTCTCATAGGACTCTCTTCCCCTCAGTATCCATCAACTAGTCATCTTTCCTGAGTAAGAATTCACTGTGTAGAGAGGACTAGTAGCTATAAGAGCTCCAAACCCAATAGAAGAGACATGGATCCAGCCTTTATATACACAATCTATTCATCTATGCTTACTTACAGCCACAAATATTAGAATTACATAGTCATTAGGCCCAGAACCATAAAGACTGTTAAAAAGAAAAAAATACTTTTGCTTTTAAAAACTCAATTCTCTCTAATAAATACTTATTAAGTACATGTTATGTCAGACACTCTGCTAGGTGCAGGGAATATCAAAGTGAGTAAGATATTCCCAATTCCTAATGTAACTTCTACTACCCCAAAAAGTCAAAGTGATATGTGTTAGAAGCAATAGAAAAAGAAACTAAACATAGTTTTTAAAATACCATTTTCTATTTACTGGTCTCTATCCCAACCATCTGTGTTCTTTGCAGAATAGCATGAAATAATGATATATTAAACTTAAAGTAAATGCATATATAAAAATACAGCATTAATTAAATACCTTTTTAGATCAGAAATGTGAGATCATGTGCTATGTTCAAGAAACCATAAAATCTTCTTCCATAAATTGGAATAAGAATACTATCATTAAATTTTATTGACAATATACATCAGTAAAGGTTATGAAATGGAAGAAGTTGTAAAGGCGTTCTCACAAAAGAAGAGTCTGAAATGCAATGACTTGGCCTACACACTCTAATGCAATAGAGACCCAAGTCCATGCCTAGGAAGGGAATGAAGTTTTTAAGAGGCAACTGAACCATATGGGGTTGGGAGTCAGGAGGCAGACACAGGTGTAGGCACCCACATTTCAATCTGAGGGAATCAAGATAACATAGGACTCTTAGGGAAGGAGGAACTCCTGGCCTGAATAAAATATACAAAAAAGGTACAACATAACAACAATTCACTTATTCCAATTTTTCTTCTAGACTTGACCCTGTGTAAATTTAAATTACTATCAGTATACTATTTAATTAAATTTCAGATAAAAATGAGGTTGTGAATTATCCTGTCACTGTAGCTACCATTTATAATAGAAATTCTGTTCAAAAACTACAAAAATTTAATAATAATTAAATAAATTAAAAGGAAAATAAAATATTTTATACATTTGATCTTTATATCAACATACTTCCCAGCAATTCATTGATAACACAATTCAAAGGAAAGGAACCTCTTATATTTTTCATATTTTTCAATTAAACATTTATTTTTATATTTGATTATATGAATATATTACTGCTCAATTCTTTCCTGGATCAAACAACTTATAGTCCTAAAAATATACTACTTGTGAGTCACAATTTTAATAAACTGTTAGGCAAATGATTGAATCAGTTTACCCACAAACACTGCTAAATACACAAGAAGCAAGGATAATACTTAAATCAAGTTCTTAAATTAAACCAGATTATATTAATTATACATATTTAAATCAGATTATATTGATTTTAGTTCATCACAATTTCATAAAACTTTGGTATCATTTGTATAATAGCTTGTTTTGCTTATTTTGGAGGACAAACAGGGATGCTACAATAATCAGCATTAAAAAAGAAAGATCTACACATGACTTAGGTCTCATACATAGATAGGCATTTGATAATCACTGATTAATTTATTAATCTAATGGTTGTTGGCATTTATAAAATTACTAGCTCATAAATGAACTCTGTTTTGAATACAAGTGTATTCAAGAGAGACTTGAATGAAGTCTCTGACACCACTAAATGGTAAAATTCCTTAAATTAGTGATAGACTAGGGGGGCTTTCCTCCTTTCCCCTCCTTTTCTCCCTGAATTACTGATATAGCCCAGCATCTGTGGTACCGACCCCCAATCCAGCTATAACACACAGGGAATGAGTTTTGTGGAAATCCATTCCCAGCAGGTGTTCTATGTAAAAGAGAGCTTTACGTTCCACAATGCATATTATCCTTTTAGGATTGCTGAGAAATACGATAGTTAAAAAAAGAAATAAGACAAAAACAAACTAAAAGTATTGCCACCATCAATTGAGATTTACTTAATTAATAATTTCCCACACTAACCTTGGAATCACTTTATTTCAAGTAAAACTTACAACAGAACATGCAAGGTTTGGGGCGATAGTTGAAATCTATCCAATCTTCCCAGGCAGATTCTCTTGAGTAACACTACCTAAAGTGAATAACTATCACACTTAGTGACTAAAAACTAACTTTAGATACATCATTAAGAATTTACCCAAATGAATATTGCTTTTCCTGTATCACTGGAGTTTTGTCAGTATTCTTTATTCTCATGTTTTTAAATTCTATACGTGACTAAAAACTAACTTTAGATACATCATTAAGAATTTACCCAAATGAATATTGCTTTTCCCGTATCACTGGAGTTTTGTCAGTATTCTTTATTCTCATGTTTTTAAATTCTATATGGAGGAGTTAGTGCATTACTAGACATATTTTCTATTTTTCTCCGAGGTAGTGAAAATAATGGGAGACTATATATTTTCATTCATCATTCTAACCATCAATCCCTTATAAGCATTCCATGCTAACACTGCTTGGGATCATTTCTGCTTTATGCTCTTTATTGAAATGTACTTTTTTTGTTTTAAAAAAAGAAAAAAAAAAGTAAACAAAGTGAGAGAAAACCTAATAAGAGATTAAATAAGGCAATTCTTTTCTGATAATTTTGGTGAAAACAAAAAACCTTACCTTAAACAAATAATTTTCCCAACATTTGAAGATCAGAAAAAAATGAGGCACGTGCACACACACCCCTGCCCCCACCACACACACATTTAAGGTAGTTATCTAATTTCATCACCTTAAGAAAGACACTTTGGCACAGCAAGAGCAGTTCTAGAATTACTTTCAGAACCACTGAAAATTTGTCATCTAAAAGATACTTGTATTTTTTCAAAATGAAAATGTTTACCTGAGACCTAAAACAAAACAAGACAAACTGTGTAAACAAGTTTTCATAGAAATATTGAGGTAATTAATTAGTTAGTGGGTATATAGGACTGAATAAAAGGTCCTGTTGCCTGTTAAGAAAACTTTTCAAGTGACGAGACCTAAAACAAAACAAGACAAACTGTGTAAACAAGTTTTCATAGAAATATTGAGGTAATCGATTAGTTAGTGGGTATATAGGACTGAATAAAAGGTCCTGTTGCCTGTTAAGAAAACTTTTCAAGTGAATTCACTCACTCCAAACACACACACACAGAAACACACACACAGACACACTGCATATTCTTACACTCCCTTTTCTTTTTCAATTTATTTTCAAGTGTCAACAACCACTCATCTGAAAAGCATGAATTCCCCTGAAAGATGAAAAAAAAAAAATCTCTAGTTCACCCAGTCCAAGAACTTGGCAACTGATGGCACTGAGTCAGGTGATTTAAAAATCATCTCTGGGTGGCATTTCATCTATTTTTAATTTTAAACTCTATTGTACATTTTCTCTTAATGTTAGTAAGAATAACTGCCATTATTTGGGTGGCGCATTCTATATAATGGGCAATATACTGAACGTTTTACACATTGTCTGTTGTTCTAATACCTATAAAGAGCCCAGATGTCGCACTTCACTGCTAAAGGAATAGAAGCTCAAAGAGCTATAGCAGCTTGTTCAAAGCCTGTAGGTAAGAGGCTTCAAAATCTATAAATGTTTGTAAGACAGTAACTGGACTACAATCATATCATGTCAATTACACCATCCACATAGTAATACTGATAACATAGTAATACAGTTGGCCCTTCTTATCTGTGAGTTCCGCATTCAAGGATCCAACCAACTGCAAATTGAAATACTTGGGGGGGAAAGAAAAGAAAAATAACAACACGATAATAAAAATAACACAAATAAAAACAATACAGTACAATTATTTACATGGCATTTACATTGTATTAGGTATTATAAGTAATCTAGAGATGATTTAAAGTTTATGGAAGGATTTGCCTAGGTTATATGCAAATACTGCACACCATTTTATGTCAAGGCCTTAAGCATCCATGGATTTTGTTCTCCACAGGGGGTCCTGCAACCAATTCCCCATGGATACTGATGGATGACTGTGCTGATAATATTCTACAGTTACTAAAGCTTGAGTTCTCAGTCTCTTGTTTTCCAGAACCAAGTGGGATTGGTGCTGGGGAAGCAGCAATCCCCCAAGAGGGAGAAGAGTTGGTAATACCAGAAGACAGCTTCTACCACCAATTAGACAACAGCTTTGATAAGTTCCAAAGGGACTGAGCTTAGTTATCCCAGCTAAAAAAAAATGCTCAATGGAGTATGGAGTTTGGGAAATGAGTGTTTGAAGTCAAAGAAAAAATATTCCTATGGGATACAAGGAGGATTTTAAGCTGTCTTCTTTTTGAGTAAAAATAAATAGTTGGTTTGGAGAGAAAGCCTCACACAGAATTTACCCATAAGTAATTTTAAACTATTTTAAAGTTATAAAACACCTATCTTACATTCAAATGGAAATGTACTTAGGTCTACATACAATAAAATGGCTGAGACTGGCTGCTATTCACCAGTGTCTCTTTGCTGGGCACACAGCGTACATTTCCCAACCTCCCTTACAGTTATATATGTGTCAATATAACTAAGTTCAAGCCTTTGTGGTATGAAAATCAGAAATGATTATGTCACTTCCAAGTCTTTCTTACAACAATCTTCCATGAGACCCTCCTCCATGATCTTTCCCTTCCATTAAAGAGTCTCTGCTGGAAGACAATACAAGCTTTGTGTTGAAGGTCAAAGACAACAGAGCCACAGAGTGGAGGCTGGCTGGAATACTGAATTACTACTTAGAGGGGAACTGTCCATCCATCAGGAACACCTTTGCATCTTATGCAAAAGATAATAAACTTCTACTGTATTTGGAACCTTATATTTTGTTTGGTTTGGTATAACAGCTAGCATTATCTTAACTCATGCAAATACCATGACCATTTTTGCAACCTACTTATAGAAAATCCTCCATAGTGAAATTCTAAATTCCTTATGGAGAAGTAGATAGGGCTCTGATAACAACCTGACCTATCATTTCATAGGAGCATATGCAGTCTGGATAAAATAAACACCAGAGGTCATTTACTTATTCAGTCAATTATCTAGTCAAACAACATTTGTTGAAAACCAGTGTGCTAGGCACAATTCCAGATTTGCTAAATATAGCAGTAAGTAAAATAAATCCCAGAAATGATTATGTCACTTCCAAGTCTTTCTTACAACAATCTTCCATGAGACCCTCCTCCATGATCTTTCCCTTCCATTAAAGAGTCTCTGCTGGAAGACAATACAAGCTTTGTGTTGAAGGTCAAAGACAACAGAGCCACAGAGTGGAGGCTGGCTGGAATACTGAATTACTACTTAGAGGGGAACTGTCCATCCATCAGGAACACCTTTGCATCTTATGCAAAAGATAATAAACTTCTACTGTATTTGGAACCTTATATTTTGTTTGGTTTGGTATAACAGCTAGCATTATCTTAACTCATGCAAATACCATGACCATTTTTGCAACCTACTTATAGAAAATCCTCCATAGTGAAATTCTAAATTCCTTATGGAGAAGTAGATAGGGCTCTGATAACAACCTGACCTATCATTTCATAGGAGCATATGCAGTCTGGATAAAATAAACACCAGAGGTCATTTACTTATTCAGTCAATTATCTAGTCAAACAACATTTGCTGAAAACCAGTGTGCTAGGCACAATTCCAGATTTGCTAAATATAGCAGTAAGTAAAATAAATCCCATGCTCTCTTTGATCTTACAACAAGTGAGTGGACACAAATAATTAAAAACTAAACAAGAAAACTGTCAAGTAGTGATAAGTACTGCATTCAGCAAAGATTAAAAGGAATTGATGTGACAGACAGTGACTGGATAGCCAGGGATGATTTCCCTAAAATGTGATATTGAGATGAGAAAATTGTTTTTGTTTTGTATACTCTCACTTATTTCCCAAAGGAATAGTTCTAATCACACCATCTTCATAAACTATATATATATGCATACGCATGTGTACATAAACACGCATACTTTATATATGACATAAATTTTTACATATTTATATATTGCATATAGTATAAAGTATGCTTTATATTTGCCTTTATATAAAGTTGAGATAAATCTAGCACATGACTATGGTGAAGGAATATAATTACTAAATATTTTATGAGAAATTCTTGTGTTATTTGTACACTTTAAAAACAAAACCAACTAAGTACCATAGGACCTTATTAACCAAATACAGTAATAAAATATAATCTGAGTTGTTCGGTACCCTATGAGTTGGAGAATACTAACATCTACTCAATGTCAAGATGCAAATATTATACGATGGAAATATAAGGCTTCCAATAAATATTTGTTCTCAAAAAGTACTGCTTAGTAGGTTAAATGGAAAATTAATTCTAGAAGCCATCTACTTGATCGATTGATTTTGACTACTCATAAAATTCATTGAATAGGCTGACTACTTGAGAATAAATACTTCTACTGAAATTTATGCTATAGCCTTTTAAAAAATAGGAATTAAGGAAATTTGATTTCACTAGGAAGAGGCATGGATGTACTCAAAATCCCTGATCCCAAAGACTTTACATCTTAGTGTTTATGTGTGGGGATAGGAAGTTGCAGGGAAGACCGTCACACAAATAAGAATATGTCACACAGCAATAAGTAATTTGAAAATTAATGTAGTAGGATATCGAATATAGAGGGTGGGAAGCATCATTGCTAAGGTAACATTTGAGTAAAAGATCTGAACGGAATGAAACTTCCTGCAGAAATGCATGGGAGTAATAGGCATTTCAAGTACTAGGACATCAAGAGCAAAAGCCCAAGGCAGGGGTAGTTTGGGCATATTTCAGGAATACCTAAGAGGTCAGTACAAGCTCTGAGAAGATCAGAGGGGATTAGGGCAGAGAGGGATTCTGTGGCAAAATCATGAAGGGAAGCTATGGTAAAGAGTATGGATTTTATTGTGAATGAGATGGCAAGCCACCAGAGGGTTTTGAGTCCTCACAATTTATGCACCAAGAATTTAAAACATTTCAAATAAGAAAGAAAAATAGGGAAAAAGAAGGAAGGGAGGGAGGGAGGAACAACAATCACAATATACAACAGAACAGAACTGTGGTTACTAGAAGTTGGAAAGGGGATTGGGTGGGGGAGGGGGTCAGGGAGAAATTGGTTAATGGACACAAAGAATGATTATGCATTGTAATAATGAATAAGCTAATTATCCTGATTTGATCATCACATATTTTACACGTTTTGATAGTCAACTCTGTACCGCACAAATATGTACAGCCAACTGAGTTTCAATACAGAAAGAATTTAAAACATTTTAAATATCGACAAAGGCAGTAATGTTGCACAAAAGATTTTCCTTATCTCAATGTGAAACGATTTTATATTTATAAACTATACACATATACAAAACAAAGACAATGGAGGGGTATATAGAAAATGGTAACACTAGCTATAGCTGCATAATGGGATTATGGAACAATTAAAACTTATTTTTGCTTATTTATATTTTCTAAAGTTTTTAACATGAATATGTATTACTTTTGTGATAAGAAAAAAAATTAACAGTAATTCCACATAACATAATTATTACAGCTTGTATCAAGAGACCATCAAAAAAAAAAAAAAAAAGACAACACAGTACCATAGCTTGTGTTGATGGATGTATCATGAATAGTGACTCAAAAACTGTAAAGCTGTATCTATTCTAAGTTATCACTTATGGGAACACTGATTATATAACTTTATGTACTGAAAAATTCCACCCCATTCCTCATATATATCTCTGTCTCTCACACACACATACGCACACGCACACACACAGAGGAAGCTACCTTGATTTTAAGTGACACCACAGATCCTACCTCTAATGATTCACTTCTAGATTTCATTTAAACCCCACCACAGGTGCTACTTCTGTAATGAGTATTACAAGTCAGCTAGACAATAACCTTAAATTTAAAAAATAATTATATGTTGTCCTTCTTGCTAACAAAATACAAGGTATTAATTTTTAATTTTAAAGTTGCTAACAAAAATGCTAGGCATTAATTTTATGTGTCAGGTGTATCAGTTTTTCCTTTTACTTCAATGATAAAGATACTGACATTTATTTCCAAGGACTTTGATGATAAGACATTTAATTTCATATTTATTTTCAAGGGCTTGATGTGTCAATCCCAGCACACCAGTTAATTTCACCACATTGGCTCTGTCTGAAAGGCACCATAATAGAATTGACTGAATATGTGTGGTGCACTACTCATTGCCCAGGGCCAGCAGGAATATATACGCATAAATTACAAGAAGTCTAATAGATTTTTCTTTTCCCTTCATCTCTGTTTGTTTGTTTGTTTGTTTAGACTCGTAAATCTTACACAAATACTATCAAATGAATAGTCTGAATTACTAAGACACAGTCAAGCACACGTTACCTCATAAGGACACTCCTTCCTAATACCCTCACTTCTGTCAATGCTCCAGCATTTTTCATGACCTTCTCAGTCATCTGCAAAGATTTATTTACATAATCAATTGAGCAACTCTCTTAGAAAGTACATTCTTCCCAAATTAATACTATCTTTTAATATCCTATTACTCTATTAAACTTGGTCTACTTTCCTCAACTTTTCTGTTAAGTGTGTATGTGTATGCATATTAATTTACTGTCCTAGGTTTCAGTCAGGGAAATAGAACAGCATTCATCAAGCCGCACTAAGAGAATCTCACAACTGGTTAAATATAACCTGAGGTGTCATTAGGGCACATGCACAAACATGAAAAAGCACTAATAACTTGAAAATATCTTTAAATATAAACAGTTTAACTTCCATAACCTAGAAGTTACATAGCCTCAATTCACGTTCAGGAAAAAACAGAACTTATAAAATTAACTGCACTCCACTATGCATGAGAGCACTCTGATGGGATTTTCAAATAGTATTCCATTTCACTCTAATGCTACTGCACTACCACTGTCCTATATTGCTTCTTACAACAATCTCTTGATTTCCCTTTCAGTCTCTTCTCTATGTGCAGCCTGAGCAAACTTTTAAAGCATGTCACTCCCCCCGCCAAAAAAGTTTTAGTGGCCTCTCATTATCCTTACGAAAAAGTTTACACTCCTAACCACTGCACCCCACTGTCTTCTTTTGCTCATTTTACACTCCTCTCTCTTCCCCTCAGTCTCTGTACTAAATATATAAAGCTATTTCCAAGTGTTTAACATGTCATACTCTGTATCTCTCTTCTGGGTCTTCATTGTCCTCTCCTCCTGGAAGAACACCCTCACCCCTAGGCTGCCTAATTCTCTGAATCTTCCTCCTGGAGACAGAAATTCCTGTATGATGCTCCTGTGACATCCAGAATGTTGCCTGTCACTGAACTTAAAACACCCTTTACAGTAGTTGCTGATTTAATAGTCCAATGCCCTCTCTACATGAGTCCAAAGAGAATACATCTGCTTTTTTTTTTTAAATTACTCCTTCCCTAGCTTCAAACATGGAGCCTAAAATATAGTAAGTACTTAATAGACAAATCATTGAACTATTAACCTTAGTTGAGAGTCGAGGATGCCCAGGCAGAGAGAAATTAAGCAACGATTGCCTGATCCCAATGTTCTCTCCCTTACTGAAACTAAAGTTGCCCCCTTCCACCAGCAATTACAGGTAGAATCACCAGAATAAAATTAAAACACAATGAATAGAAGAGGGATGAAATTATACCAATCCCAGGCTAACAGTAACTATAGTTAAGCAAAAGTAGGCTTTCTAAGTTCAATGAGAAGCCACTGTGTTTTTAAACAGGCAGTTAACAAGATCCAGTTATGTTTTATCAGATAATGCAGGCAGGACAGGGGAGAATAGACTGCAAGCAGTTAGCATGGAAGTGGGAGAGAAGTTAGAATGAAGTGAGGTATGCCATACAGACTACAGCAAACACACTTGAAAATGACCTTTCCAAGCCTAACCTCAGGGTACTTTAGAGAGAGACCTCTGTATTCAACTGTTTTAACTTTTTGGAAAAATAAAAATTGGATCTACTTAAGAACCATAAACGTGACAAGGTACGTGCCATGGGTTGCTACAATACTTTAGTAACTAGTACTGGCTTCCTATAAATTACGCGGGTGAATAACCAAATTTCCAAGGAATAAGATAGATTATAAAAATCCTCAAGTTACTGCACAGTGGTAATTTATTAAATATGAATACTTATTTTGACCAAGTACCTAACATCACAAGAGATTAGCATCAGGAGGTCAAAGATTATAATATGAAACTGCAGGAAGAATACATGGCTATTTCCAAGCTGGCTGGGTGACTCAAGAAAATCATTTTAATTCTGTGCAGTTCAGTTTACTTACCAGTGTAGAATAGATATAGCAAGGTCTGTTCTACCTACCTAACAAGACATTTCTGAGAACAAATGAAGGACAGATGTGAAAGAATTCTAATAATATAAAGCATTATCTAAATACAAGTTTTTGTATAAAAGCTCAATGATAGACCTGGAAGGATGTAGGGATTCATTTAGCACAATCTCCTCATCTCGTAGTTGTGGGAACTGATATGAAGCAAGGTGAACTAGCTATGCTACTGCTAAAACTAGATTCCAGATCTTACTTTTATGTAATAGAAAACACAGTTTGAACAGTTTCCAAATTTTCTACAATGTAAATTGTATCATTAAATAAGTATTTTTAAAAACACAAAAATACCAAAACAGAAAAGTAACATGGAATTCATTATTAATGATTCATTACATCGTGTAAACAAAAATTAACATAGTATTTTAACCTCAATTCCATGATATATCCACATTAAAATAATGATTGCTCTTAGATAGGCATATAACTTTCATAATGCTATATGATCAAGGTCCCATCACTTACAGAAACAAACAAGTAGCTTTACCTGGTTTTTGGCACTGGGTTATATTGAAGGCCTTCAAAGACAGTTTGATTTTCAATATAATCCATATTAATATTCTTCCTAAATAGAAAGTCTGAATTTCTAAAATTCCACATCATCTAAAATTTCTAAGCAGCTTATACAAGAAAATTTGCTACTTGGGTAAACAATATTTATCACCGTATTTTATGCAAATGTTAAATGTTAAAGAATCCCATGACTTAAAACAAAATTCTAATAGTTAACAGTGTTAATATGTCATTAGAATTGCTAATGTGAATATTCAGTAGTTAACATTTGCTGACTACTTATTGCCTTCAGCCTTCATACCCTATTTACTTTCATCTAAATTAATCTAGCCACAAGGAAAAAAAATTCTCCCAAGGTAAAACAATTATCTACTAATTTTGAATTCTGGTTTCTTATTGACATGTTGCCTACACCTGCATTTTTGTACCTTTTATTAATTCATCTCTCACACATTCCATAAATATTAAATGGCTTTTTTATGTTAAACACATCCTAGAAATCCAAGTAGAGTGATGAACCTAATGGATGAGATCCCTACTTTCATGAGACTTGTATTCCAATGAGGGGAAACATAATATACAAGCAGTAAAAATATGGACAACAGCAAACAAAAACGTAACAGTAAATGCTTGGCAGAGAATTAAAATAATATGGTATGACAGAAATGGCTGAGTGGCTGCTTTGGATTGGCCAGCCAGGAAATCCCCCTATAGCTAAGATATGACAGTCAAGGAGCCAACCAGGTAAAGCTCACAGATTGAATTCAAGGCAAAGGAAACAACTAGTGGAAAGGATCCATGACTTGGTCTGTTAAATGAACAAAAGCAGGGTCCAGGAGGCAGAGGCAGAGTGGGTAAGAAGGGGAGTAGTTCAAGATGAGGTAAGAGGAGCAAGCTGGGGCTAGTTCGTGCATAGTTTTACAGGGATTGTAGGTACTATTCAAAGTGCAATGGTACTGAAGAGTTTTTAAAGCACAGAAATGACATGATCTAATTTATATTTTGTAAGGCTGGCTTCTGTATAAAGAATGGCACAAAGACGACAGGCAAGATTAGAAATAAGGGGAACATTAGGAATCAACTGGAACAGTCCAAGTGGGATGATGGCAGCTTGGACCAGGATGGTAATAACGGAGATGGAGAGAAGAATATAAACTCATGATAAGGAAGGTAGAATAAATAAGACTTGCTACAGGATATGGAGGTTTGGGCAACCTGAGGAACCAAAGATAATTTGTAGGTTTGGGGTTTCAATATCAAAATAGATGGCAATGTAGAGGATGGTGAGATGGAGAAAACTGGGGAAACTATTTGTTGACTGCTCAGTTGGTTTGAGATTTACTTTTTGGTGGTGGTTGGGGGACACTAAGGAATTATATTTTGGCCATGTCAAATCTGAGGTGAAAAATCCACATCAAAATATCTAGCAGGTAATTTAATATACTGTCTAGAATTTTATTATAATTAACCAATGGATGTCTGGTTTTCTAGGCAAAACTTCGTAAAACTTTTCACCTGCTCATCAAATGCTTACATGTTAACACATATAAGTATAACAATAAATGATGGTCAAGAAGACTATGATGATGAGGAAGAGGATATTTTGATCCATACTGTGATGTGGCAGTGATTCTTGAAATCAGTAAATAGATGAGGTAACAAGAGACAAAAGGTCTTAAGTTTTCTCTTTCTTTTGAGGTAAGGNAAAAAATCTCTAGTCAATGCAAGAAGAGTAAATTAAGGAAAGTCACCTTTAATTCCAAGGTGAATAACTGACTTACATGGTGAAAGGTGGGGAAAGGTGATAAATTACACAACTGCCAAGAATTTTATATATTCCATATATTCCAGTTAATGATAGTTCAAATCTAAGAGATATTTTGAAGTGAATGGAATGAAAAAATTAAAGATTTAATCACCTTTAATTTAAGAAAAGGGGGATGGGGGTGTCTATTGGAAGGAACACTTGAGAAGTTAGGCACTACATATCCCCCTACAAGGACACTATTTCACTTACCTCTGTGCAAATGACTCATTGTGTGTGTGTGTGTGTGCGTGTGTGTGCGTGTGTTTGCACATGTGTATGTGTGTAAGGGTAGAGAAAGATTAACTACATCCTTAATATTTCCAACCTGACTCCTCCCTAGGGTGGCTAAACTGACCAGTCCCTTAGAAAACATTCATGAGATGTTCAATTTCACAATTCCTGAAGGATGCTTTGGGTTTATATGTGCAAGAAGAAGCTTATATAAGCTTCTCCCTCCAAGTCAGGGCTGAGGCAAGAAAATACTCAGCCTACATGAGAGCATATTTAGTTGATAGGGTTAGTACATTACTGTGTTTCTGTGTTGCAAGAAAGCAGGTGCCTTTCTCAGTTAAGTTGATTTGGGCAAAACTGAAAGGACAACTGTTATTCTGGTGGAGGTATGACGAGATGAATCCAGATTTCAGAGCTTTTTATGCCACTTTTCAGTTAAAAAAAAAAAAGAAAGAAAGAAAGAAAGAAACTTTAGCCTGAAATTGGTCACTTTTCTTAAATTGATATACAGATGATTTCACTGAGAAACAGCCTAAAATCAAACATGTTACACTTAACATATAAGAATTTCAGTGCTAGCACCTCTTTTAACACAGATTCTGTTTTTACTGCATGCAAATTTGGGGGGGGGGCTGGAGAATGAACTCATGGCTTAAGAATCTGGCAACTACTTGAATTTCACTGTAAAGAAGCATCATTAAGAAGCTAGGAATCTGAGTCACTTAATATCAGGCTTTAGATAAATTCTTAAATGGTTACATAACACTACTAATTTTTAAGAACAAGAAAGGGTTTTTGAAAAATGTCATGGCTTCAGGATTTCCTCTTTCTGTTTTTCATACTTTAAAAATGTCTTGTCTGGTCCTTCCATATATTTTTATACATACATACACACACACACACACACACACACACACACACACTGTTTTTCATACTTTAAAAATGTCTTGTCTGGTCCTTCCATATATTTTTATACATACATACATACACACACACACACACACACACACACACACACACATATACATACACACGCACATATATAAAACTTACTAGATTTCTTGTTGAAGAATAAAAGATCTTCACACCTTCAGATAGATTAACCTGACTCTCCAAGATATGTCTTTCTTTGGCATTAGGTAAAGTAACTCAGTTCTCTATGATAATGCTTCACATTTGCAATATAAGATAAAATATGAGGAATTCCACCATAATAATTAAAATATCACTAAAATCCCAGTGGATTCACACATTATTAAATAACTAAATTAAAAATTAAGAATCATGTTTGAATCCTGTATGCTTCACACCATGCAGATAACACATTTGAATGAATAACAAAAGTTTTCATTCCAGCTCTGATATTTTGACATGCAGTCAATATAACTTTTAAATTTTGGAAAATGAATGAAGAATATATGTTTGAAAATTAATCGTCTTTTATATTTCTATATAAATAGTTTTCCAAAATTATCTGTAGTAAAGTAAGAAAAAAATAACTTCTATGTTTATTAGCCAAAGACACCCTTTTGTGAGAACAAGTATCACAAACAACTAACATTAATTTGCTTAAGCCTTAGGAGCTTCTTTTCCCAGTATTTTGAAAGAAACAAGAAGAACCAGATAAAAAGAAGATATTATCATAACTTCATATAAACACTGTGTTTAGAGCAACAAAAAGCAAATAACCATGTCTCTCTTACATGCTCAGCATTAAATTATCTTCCACAAAGCAAAAGGCATTATTTTTTTGATCAATAAAGCAAAATCTAGAGTTAAGAGGTATAGAACTCCCACATCCTGGCCTTTAAATTTTTCTTCTTAAAATAAAGCAGCATTTATGAATCCCATAATGACTATTTTAGATCCCATGAATCATATCACAATAGCGAAGCACTGTATAGCATAATGTATAATGGCATATTTAAATATGACCCAAAATTCCATGCTTTTATAATCTATACTAAGTTGTGAGCAGATAAAGACATTTCTACTTTGATCATTTCTCTAAGCAAAGGTTAAATAGAAAGGCCAGCAGTAGGAAGGAATAGAATACATACCATGATATAGTCTCTCTCGTTAGAAAAGGCAAGAAGAGCAGATTTAAATTAAGACTTGGTATATAAAAGCTGAAAGCATAGAATTTGTATCCACATAATGAACTGATGTCTCCTCTAAAGACGTCAGATTGCTGTTCAGCTAAACTATCTAAAAATACCTCCTTGCAAACACACACACGAAATGACTACAAAGACAGGTCTTACTAAGCAGCTCTACTTGCACAAAATCACTTAATAAGTGAAGCAAATTTTTGAAGTACTTAGAGGAAAATTTAACAGGAATTTTTCAAATTAACTATGATCTTTTATGAGCTATTTTGCAAACCAGTACCAATTTATAAGAAGTAGTTAATGAAGGATCTTAAAGCAAATCATAAGTGATCTCAGACGTCCAACAGAGAATCATGTTCTATGAACTTAAAATCAGATAAAGAAAAATAAAGCTCCAAATCACCATCAACATTGTATCTAAAAATTTTAAAAAGGAAAATTTTGTAGCTCGAAAAGCAGGAGTTGAATTCATGGATGATCTATGTGTCAGACCGTGTGCCAGGTATGTGATCCCTACATTATCTATGAAGTATACAACATTACTAGCATTTTACAGACCACAAAAAAAAAAAAAATGCCTACATTATCTATGAAGTATACAACATTACTAGCATTTTACAGACCACAAAAAAAAAAAAATGGCTTAGAACATTTTAGCATTTTACAGACCACAAAAAAAAAAAAAATGGCTTTGTTTACTGTCACACAGCCTCAAATAATAGCTGGAGTTCCAACCCGTACATGAATGACTCTAGAACATTATAATCTAATATTGATAACTGTCATTAACATAGCGTTTTATGGTTTGTTACAAGATACGAAAATATGTACTCTTTTTGTATTTTCCTTACTTAAACCTCAAGTTTTCATCTGTAAAATGGAGAGAATCCCACTTTGCTCCTAATATTGTTTGATTATTAAAGAAAATAAGTACTTAGCAAATTGTTTACAACTATCACTGTAAGCATTAATAATCTCCAAAACAATGTTTTGAAATAGACCAGTATTATAATCATGATGTTTACTATGAAGTGAGAAAATAAACTCCAAGAAGTTAAATGACTTGTTTAACCATTGCACACCCAGTCAACATCAGAAGAACGATTCAAATCAAAGTTTTTATACATAAAGTATTTTATTATTTCACTATACAAAAAACCTAGTGGAATAGTTTCTTTCTACTGCTACATGGGAAGGTCCACTGCTGAAAAAAAAAATCAAAGGACTTTGTTTTAAATATCCCTATTAGCACACTTGAAGATGATATACAATGAGCACTGTTAATGGGTTTTGCTACACTATGATGTTTCATAATGCATCCCCTTTTGCTCTCAGGCTCAGGACAACACTTCAAAACCACTCATTAAATGTATTATAAACCAACTGAAGGCAACATATTTTTCTATAACAGCTTTGAATGACACTTAAAGGAGGAACACTATGAAGAAAAGAAGTAACATATACCCAACCAGCACTTGATACACACTCCTTGAAGGAAGTGCTCTAGGCCTGCCTCCACCAACACCCCACCCATCATCAGCCCACTAGACTCTCTACAGAAAATGGAGACTGAACCCACGGCCACTGGCACTGCCAAGAAAGGACTGTTGTTAACGCAAGAAGGAACATAATCATTGGATTTCAGGTCACTATGCTGTGGACAGATTAAAATATATTTTAATATAACTTTCTAAAAGGTATAGTTATTTTCCATGGTCCCGAGAATAGGTGTTTTAGTTGATAGGGGTTAAAGAAACGTCAAAATTGTAATAAAGATTGACCTAATTATTATTTATTTACCTGTATTTTAAATGGCTCGGACAATGTTGCTAAGTCTGTCTGGCTGAGAAAACTCCTTCATCTGGCTATATGCTAAAATTAGCTCCCTATAAATTACTTATCTAACTGGAAACAAATTAAGCAAGCAATCATATCATCCAAAGAGTAAGTCAAAGCAGGATTCTTTTCCAAATTCAAGTCTGAAAACAGGATAATGTGAAAGACCTCTGGAGAACCAAAGGGATGGGAAATCTCAGATAAGCATGGCAACCTTCTCCTAAAAGGTTACCTTAAAAAAAGAATAAGTGCATGTAAAGAGTTAATAAGTTCTTCAAAACAAAATTGTATTCTTACAATTCTGGCAAAGCTTAAAGGGGAAGAAAATATACTGCTTTTCTTTCTATCAACATCAAGTTACTCTACATTTTATGATATTGATGGTAGTAGTTACTATATCACATATACGAAATCCTTTTGAAACTCATACTTTAAAAAATCTATGCTGCATGTAGAGGGAGGAATAACCTGTTCTCAAATTTCTGATGAGAATTATAATCCACAGAACACATAGAAAACAAAAGTAATTGTCCATCCTTGCAACTCCATACTAAAAGCAAAGTTTACAGGTACTTCATGTAGCTTCTCAGAATAGGTCGGTGGATGCGCATGTCTGTATATACATGTGTGTTTGCATAAAAAAGACTGCCCATGGCTCCACTATGTATTAGCTGTGTGACTTTGGGAAAGTTACTTTGCCTCGTTTTGCCTTGATTTCTTTATGTATAATAAGGGGACAGCACACTTACACTGTTGTGAGGATTAAACGAGATGATAAATGAAAAGCTTTTAGAACACTGCCTAGGACATAGGAAGCCTTCCATTTTAGCTGATGACATTAATACTGTTGCTTTTCTACTCTAATACTGACTTAGTAAACAAAAGGTAGCTTGCCAAGTATGGAACTGTACAGGGGGAAAAGGCAAATTAACTTAAGGACACATTATTGAAGCTAAAGGAAAACATCTAATGCCCTGTCTTTGGTCCACTTGCATGACAGATTTAATTTTTCTTACCTCCTGGATAATGGAGGATAAACAATGCCTACAAAAACATAGGAATTGTACTTACTGTGGGCCATGCATTACTCCAAGCACTCATTTAATCTTCACACAAACCTATTATGTCCATTTTACAAAAGAAGATTCCATGTTAACAGGGACACACAGAGAGTGAGTGGTGAAGCCAGATTATAAATCCAAGTTCCTGGCTCTGTAGCCCTCCTCTGACCACTATGCTTCAGCTTTCACTAATCCCTTCTCTTCACACAACTTTCTTCACAAAGGTTACAACTGGTCAGATTACAGCTTTCACAATCACATGAACAAACTATTTCCTAATTGGGTTATTTTTATAGATGGGTTACTAGGAGTAGTTTCACTTTCTAAGTGAGATTTCCCCGTTCCATCCACTGCTAAATTCTGAGAGCTCCTGTGGAACCCTAGGTAGCTACTTCAATATAATTCAGTATTCAGGTTCCATTGGGGTAGGAATGACAGCACCACCATAAATTAAAAGAGTACAGTATTTAAACCAATACAGGAGCAGATCATTTTCAACCCCATTTCATCTTGGCCTTCTTCAAACCTTATATTCTAGCTCTTCTGACTTTGGTATGATAACACCACTCTCTAACCAACTGAGCTAACTGACCAGCCTTCTGGATGACTCTAATGTACTGTTCAAAATCTCCGAAGTCCATCTGCCTGCAATGCCTTTATTCCCCATGTCTACCCATATCCACCTGGGGGGGGGGGGGCAGCTGCCCCCTTCACATTCCTCAACTGGACCCCATACATAACACTTAGTGCACCCCGGGGGGGGGGGGGGGGCAGCTGCCCCCTTCACATTCCTCAACTGGACCCCATACATAACACTTAGTGCACATGTCAGCAGGTCTCTTACCTACTACTGTTCTATGAGCAACTCTAAGACAGGTGCCAAATCTTATTCACAATCAAATAACCAAGACAAGTGAATCTTGACACTGCATTTTCCTTGACAAGTCAATCTCTGATAAGTAAACTGGCAATATATAATATATATACATAATATATAATGGTATATATCTAATTCCACAACTATTTGCACCCTACTATTTTAATATACAAATGTAATTACATTAAACAGAGAGTGTTCAATATACTAATATAAATGTGATAATAGCTAATACACATTTCATTGATTCTAAGATTTTATTTCATTTTAACATCTTTGAAATGGGGATCCATCTCACAATCAATGAAAAGAAAGTACTGGGTCATTTAAAGTAAGGTGAATCAATCAATGGTGTCTTAGATTTGATGAAAAGTGACATTTTCATTAAAATACCTACAATCAAATTTTTGAGGAAAATAATCCAAGGAATTCTTGATCCTTCCATGGGCTCCCATAATATAGTTAGAAGTGAGTCAACTATGTCCAGATTAACAGAGATGGGTTGACTCTACTAATCACCCTAAAAGACCATACTCATGAACATTATAATACCACAGTGGTACCCTAGCAATACCACACAATTTTATTTTATCATATCCAACTGTTAATGGCTTTCCTATTATTACATGGAACTATGTCCAGATTAACAGAGATGGGTTGACTCTACTAATCACCCTAAAAGACCATACTCACGAACATTATAATACCACAGTGGTACCCTAGCAATACCACACAATTTTATTTTATCATATCCAACTGTTAATGGCTTTCCTATTATTACATGTATCTACAGGGTAAGACCAAAACTCCTTGACTTGGCATTTAAAGGCTTCTGCAACCTGACCCCTCATCACCCAACTTTCCTCCAGTTGCCCCTCCAACTCAGCCAAATTTATATTATTACATGGATCTACAGGGTAAGACCAAAACTCCTTGACTTGGCATTTAAAGGCTTCTGCAACCTGACCCCTCATCACCCAACTTTCCTCCAGTTGCCCCTCCAACTCAGCCAAATTTATCTACTCATTGTTTCTCGATTGCGCATAAACACTTTCGATTCAATGCTTTAACTTGCTCCCTTTGCCTTGCAAAAAATTCCTCTCATTTCCTTTTTTCTTCACATCTTGCTTTTGTCCTGCCATTATTTGTGGTATAAGTCAAGTCTTATTTCCTCTTTCGTGGACTACTCAAATTGCAGGTTAACGTTCCTGCCTGTGTGTTCCTATGTATTTTTTGTCCATACCGCTCACCTAGCATTCAAATATATGCTACTTCAGCCAAATGCAACATTTTCAAACCATATTTTTTAACTTCTTTTATAGAACTGTGAAGAAAACCCACAAGAAAACATTTAAAATATGCTATTTCATTATTAATATTCTCTTCTCACAAAGCAAATAAGCAGAACATATAATTTTAAAATAAAACAAAATGAAACTTCTCAGATGAGAAAAGGACAAAAGTAATGTAAATAAGGTTTTGTATTTTTTTTTTAACCCCTATGTATAATTCTTATTTTATGATTATTTCAGAATGCTGCTGTGGTAGTCAATGGGTGTTTTCATGTAAAAACATATTTCTTTTAACCTGATTTTTAATATCAATACAGATTTACTTCATTTCTGATTAGCCACACATTTACTAAGTACTCAGATATGTTAATTTGTAACATTTTATTAAGCTAACACTAAGACACTTTAAGAACTATAATCTATAGTCTCCTCTTTTGACTTAAAGAGAGCTTAAATAGCTTTACTCTGAGAAAAAAACTAAAAAACAAGTAAAGTGATCCACATTTCTTTTCCTACAGCAAAATGAACTTTTCATGTAATATTACTACTGCCAATTTTTGTGAGGTTTGTTATTCAACAGTCTTGCTTTAATTCTTATTTCTATCTAGTTGTTAATTTTTTTTCGGAGGGAATAAAAAGGATAATGAAGGGTAGAGAAATCTGGGGATATGCTCAACTAACAGCAAAAAATTTTAGTGAGAAAAGGCTTATGGTACACATCAGAAAACAGAAGGAAAGAAATGTTGTCATATGTATTTTTATTTTCTTTAGCTAAGCTACTTGAAATTTCACTTCTCTTTCTTTGACACTTTAATACTAACTTCCCATATCTTAAAATTTTGCATAAACTTGAAGAAAAGCCCTATGGTATAAATATAATATGCTTTATTAAAATCATGCTGCATTCGTTTCCATATTTATGGGAGAATTCTAACACTAAATAAAGTTCTTAAGTAAATAACTTTCCCCTAAATGTAATATATATTATAAAATATATATCATGTTATATATTATATATTAATAGACAATAAATATAATTATATATGACACTTTAAAACTTAAAGTTGACCAAGCAGCTTATGATAGAAGCTCCATAATAGTTATAATGTATCTCTTAAATTAGTTGTCCTTAAATATATCATCTACATATATTTTGAGGGCAAAAAAATCTAGAGGAAATACCATTACCAGACTTACACTATAGTATAACATAAAAACATCTATATAATAAAAAGATTTATACCAAAATGTTAACAATGGTTTTATCTGGTAGTGTGTAGTGAAATTGTTATTCTTTTTCTGACCTTGCCTTTTCTATCTTTTCTTCAGTGGACACCTATGTATTTTTTAATTATAAATTATGCACAAGACTAGCAACAGACAAGCCACAGTCAAACTGTTGCCTGAGTAACCATAACACAAACCAAAACAGGCATTATTTTTATATTTAGAGAAACATTATCCCCAAAATAGTATGACTTTGACATTTAATTATTTCCATTAATTATATTCATTTAAACAAGAAATAGGAAGCCTTACAGATTCATATTTTATTGCCACTTAAACAAACGTATACTTTTAAGAAAACAAATAAGTGAAACATTAATTAGCCATAAAGAAAAGCTAATTTCATCCCTCACATTCTTAATCACTGAAAACCTGGAGTATAAATTACACTCATCACTCAACTTTTGCCACCCTTCCCCACTCTCACCAACCCAGCCACTCTAGGCCTAGTGACTACAAAATCCTATGAAATCTTTACTGACAAGGAACTCTAAGCAATCTTCTTTTTCACTATTATTAAAGGTACTATAGTACCTTTAATAGTTCTTCTCAGTTCCATGATACCCAGAAAAACTATATGCTACAATACTCCCACTTAATTCCAAATATTCCTTAATTACTGAGAAAAACCAAAAGGAGTGCATCTACTTATTAAAGAGTAAAGATGTAAACAAAGAGTAAAAATGTCTGGTTTACCCATTTTTTTTTCCCTAGAAGAAAGGAAATCAAAAGATTACAACTCCACAGCTTTTTTACAGTCATGTTTCACTGTCTTCCTTGATCATGAAAAGTGTGATGATGTGTTCTGCCACTTTTCATAAAATTAGTGAAATGAAGACCTATTGAAAATACCCCATAATAAGATGCCTCTATTGTAATCTGTATTTTTAAGATATCTAAAAGAGATGTAAAAAAATAAAACATCTATCACAACAGATAGGGCATATGTCCCCCCAAATTAACCTGTACTAATAAAGTAAACCAAGCAGAATTTTAAATTCTAGCTTTTTCTCCATATCTAAATTAGAAATGAGGTAATGGATTTACACTGACACTCACCCATATACAAAATACACACATCTATATAGATATATGAGTAGAAAGAAGGGGAAGGAGGGTATGTTTCATTTTATAATCAAGCCAAGTCAATATTATAATCAAATGATGTATTTCCCCAGATTTCACTAAAGAAAAATGTGACCTTAGTAACTGTAAAGAAAATGTTCAGACTGTCACTTTAACAATCATGTAAGGCTGATCCATGCCTACAATGTCTCTGAAAACAGCCTTTATGAAGAACATCCAGTATAAGTTATAAAAGAGGCCCTGTTGTACTGATATGGAATGAAGAGATCTGAAGCATACGGGAAATATTTATATAATGACTTAAGAGTAAAAAAGAAACATAGACAAGAGATGACGGAAAAACTATGCAGATATGACACATACCACAGACTATGCAATTAAATAAGATTATTATATGTCATACACTTGCATACAGCATATATATGAGAAAGTAGAGAGAATAAGACATAACTACAGTTGATTCTCAAACAACATGGGGGTAAGGACACCCACCCCCATGCAGTCAAAAATCTGTGTACAACTTTGGACTCCCCCAAAACTGAACTAATAATAGCCTATTGTTGACCAGAAGCCTTACCCATAAAATAAAGAGTCAATTAACACATATTTTGAAAGAAAATGTTATCAAGCATAAGGAAGATAAAATACATTTACAGTACTATACTGTATTTATCAATACTGTAAATTTATGTCATCTATTTATAAGATGAAAAATACACAGCAGCAATTGCAAGAGATCCCTTTTTACTGCCATACACAATTTACAGGACAGACAAACTACTCACACAGAGATAATTAGGGCCACTTGGTGTTTTAAGCAGATACTCGCAACGCGTGAGCTCGCTGCAATAGCAATGGGAGGCTATGAAATTATTACAGTAGTACAGTATGTTCTACAATTAATTTCATGCATTTATGATTTAATGCTGCATCTTTACAGTTCTTTATATTTCTCTTGATTGCAAATGGCACCATGTACAGTCCATGTTTGTGTGCGTAAGTTCTGATAAATTTCAACCATAATCCAAATAAAATACATGGATAATGATAAAATGGTTATTTGACCTACTTACGAAAGGCTTTCAAAAGTTTACAAAGAGTGATACAGACATGACAGTAATAAATTATTCTTTCTTTTTTTTTTTTACCAGGCATATAAAGTAAGCATTAAAAAGTATTTCATTAAGGATTTAAATTTACTATAAAAATAATTTTTATATGATTATTGTTAAGCACAGGAAAATGAGGAAAACTGAAGCATCACTCTGGAAGAATTCTTAGCAGATTACCTGAATAAAATATTTGAGAGTGTGGTCAGGCCTAAAATCAAGAAGATGGACTAAAGAAATTCCAGGTTATGCTTAAGGGATAATTATGCCTATAAGACCAAAGCATATAGAGCATGTGTTTTGGTACAAATTAATTATCAGTATTTCAATCATATAAAATATGATATTTAAAGTGAGAAAGAAAAAAACCATGATTAGTTCTCTTACTATGGTTAATAAAGAAGAAATAGGGGAAAAATACGTTTGTGTAAGGAGAAGAATATAGATTACAGAGGGCCTTAAATAACTGACAGAAATTTTGACAATATGTTTAAGTTATATTCCAATCCTTCTTGGTTAAGGGACTTATGAAATAATGAAATTGGTATATATGGCTACAAACAAGTCATGGCCAGCATGAACCTAAAAGTGATTATGAAAAGGTGATCATGAATTGAAGTTGCACTCTGTGATATAAGCAGGGTTATATCACCAGGGCAGAAACTAAAAGTGATTATGAAAAGGTGATCATGAATTGAAGTTGCACTCTGTGATATAAGCAGGGTTCACCAGGGCAGAAATGGGGGAGACGAAATAGCAGGCTCGGCGCTCCCCGTGGAGCACAAGTAGCCATGGGCAGACAGTCAGAGGAGGAAAAAGCAGAGGAGGATGAGGCATGGAGTTTATGTTTAAAGAGTTAAACAGCAAAAAGGAGAATGGCCATGGCAGGGCCAAACACAGAAAAGCAGAATGAGGGAGGAATTAGGCTAAATGGCATCTATTCCTGATCATCCCAACTCAAGTTTCAAGACACTTTCAAGAAGGACAGATGCATCATTGACTGAGCCAAGCAACAGAAAGTTTTATAAAATAATTTTGACAATGATATTGTTGCTCTTTTAGGTTAACAGTCCTCTGAATGTCACACATGCCGTGAAAAAGAGAGTAGTGGGCAAAAAGCAAGCACTTTTTTCAAATTGTGTATTCCACAAGCTAATACCAGCTCTCCTAATTATACAGTCTGCACACTAAATTTAGACTAAATCTGGCCACAAAAGGGAGGTTATCACATAAGTATGTGGTTAAAACAAGGGTTCCAATGATGGCTCTACCACTTACTAGTGATATGTCCCTGGAAAAAATTACTGAATTTTTTAATCTCAGTTTCCTCATCTCTAAAAAGGTGATAATACGTCTTTTGTGAGAGGGTTTTTGTAAGAATTGTCCAATAATATGTAATATAGTGCCTGCCATACAATAAGTGCTTAATAAATGGTAGCTACTGCAATTTATTCCCTACATTTAAGGAAGGCATTTTCTTATGTATACCACTTGTATTACTTGATCATGCCTTCAGGTATGATTTATTATAAGTAAAGCGCACCACATAAATCAATTTTCATGAAATTGTAAAACTGCAAAACAGGTTATCAGTTTGATAGCATCAAATTAATTTACTTTAAAGTGATTTATTTTATAAATTTACAAAGCCTCAAAGTCACCCTGTTTTGCAGAATTTTCAAAGGCATCAGAGTTGGGCAAAAAGGGGAGGGAGGGGTTCCATGATGAGAAACAAAACGGTTAGTAAATTGAATAAAAAGACTTTTAATACTATCCTAACATTTTCCCCAACTTATCGAGCCTATAAAACAAAACAGTTATAGTACCATGTATACAACTAGTGGTCCCACCGGGGTCTTTTGAAAAATGCAGTTTTATAACATACTTCTGAAATGTTAATAATCTCCTCTCACTTTCAAAAATCACAAGATTTTTATATTTTTATATTTACAAATTCACAAGATTCCTCTAAAGACTAACTGAAAAGCACTGCGTGATTATAAAAATACAGTCAAGTACCGAGTGCATTTCTGGTGACACCCAGGTATTCATCTTAGTGTTATCAACTAACCAAATAGAACAGGGATGGGGAGGAGGTATGATTAAAATATGTAAAATTTTAAATGGGTGTTAAAAGAGAGTTAAATGAGATTCCACTAATCCAAAATTCAAATAAATGACAAATCTAACAATATTTATTACACAGCTATTATGTGCCAGAAACCGAGATACGCACTAAGACAGAAAATTAATAAATAATAAAAGCCCACAGGCTCTGAAAAATTCTGACAAAGAAAAACAATTGAGTTCCCTACTTGTGCCCAAACATGTCTCCCAAATTTAATGCTTTTTTCAGTACTGCACTCCTTTCTGGAGTCAAAGAAACAAAACCACATTAAAAGCCACAAACTTTTCAAAGAAGCAAAACTGGAAGTATTTGTGAATTTAGTAAATTTTACTCATTTGAAATTAGCTCTAACATTATTCTCTAAAAGCCTCCTAGACTAGAAGAGGGGCATTCTCACTCATTTTTGCTCAACACCTGTTTACTGAGTCATCCATTATGTGAGAGCCAGAGTAATTCTCTCTTATTCAACTCCTCACATAGAGTTAAAGTTTTTGAGGTCTGATTATTAAACAGCCAAAATCTAGATAACCAAAGGACTGGTCAACAAGTACACAGCAAGATCTTGATACAAGCTGCTAACTCTGCTGCATATCTCTGGTATAGCAAATTCCTGTATTTCAACTTCCAACAAAAGTTATCATCAGAAATACCACTCACATGTTTTCTATAAATTGCTTGATCCAGAGTTACTTTACGGCTAGTGTTACCTTTGTCATAAGCATTACCCTACATTTTAGCAAAATAAGAGTATAAAGCACTTGTCAGGAAACAAATATACTAATAGAATAAGGTATCAGATATCTAGTCTATACACTATTTGGTATTATCTGTTCCAATGGCTCTTATTTTCAAAATTCTAGTAATCCTTTTTCCTTTCCCTGCCAACAGTTTTGAAAATTTTCTTTGTTCATTAAATTTATATTATTTATATACATTATTAACATATAATATATAATTTATATTATTATTAAATTAAATACTCCATGCATTTTGAGAAAGGATATAAGAAAAAGGTAAATAAGGAGCCTGTAGTTTAAATTTTGTTTCTAAGGTTTCTCAAGTATAGTTTAACTAATACTCTTACTTTTATCTGGAAAAATCACGACTACAGAGGAGCTTAATTTCAAAAGTCCTTTTTAATAAAATCAAACTACAATGGAACGTCTCTATAACAACCTTTCCTAATAGTGAAATTAAGTATAAGGCTGGTCTTTTTCTGGATCTGATCCGAAGAGATTTAATTAGTGAAGTACCACAAGGACCTCATTATGAGGGGGCTGGGCTCTAAGCACTGTATCACAACATGCTTCCAACACAGCTCCTGCTGTAGTAAGAGTCACTTCATCTAATAAAATTTCTTAAATTTAGTTAATAATTTTGTTCATAATGATAAAAAAATTAATCCATAAACCTAAGAATTTAAATATTCTAAATTCATGGCCGCCTATCTATAAATATTCAAAGCCTCAGCGATTTACAGTCACTTCATCTAATAAAATTTCTTAAATTTAGTTAATAATTTTGTTCATAATGATAAAAAATTAATCCATAAACCTAAGAATTTAAATATTCTAAATTCATGGCCGCCTATCTATAAATATTCAAAGCCTCAGCGATTTACATCCATTTTTTAAGCTTAACATCTCATCGTTTTTAGAATACGTAAAAGAAAATTCCTATACCCTAATGTAATAACCTGCTCGATGCTAGGATGTAGAAGTAGACATTTCAAAAATACTTAAAACTTCTATGTAAGCTGCCTAAATTTATGCATTTTCATTTGGGGGATTTTATATATGTATCAATCAGGTGAATTAGTGTGATGGCAGAAAACTTCCAACATGGTGATATAAAAGTAGCACTGTGAGAACTCACTTTCCTGAAACAGAAGGTTCTAACTTGGTGTTAGGCATAGAAAAGTGTTTGTCACACACAGCAGTAGCTGCCTATGGGACTTCAGCATGACAAATGCATAGATGACTCATGGGATCAATTATAAAGAAGCAATAATTTTTCTCTGTGGCATTAAAAAAAATCCTATATTTTATCACCAATTAATACATGTTAAAAAGTCAGATGAGTCCCACTGATTATTTTATTACCGAATTAATAACCAAAGCTCTATCTCCCTCATTCAAATCTACATGTGAATTCCTCACTACAGATTCTCTGTTTCAATAACCTTTCTCATGATCTCTCATTAAATTCAACTTCAAAAACATTCTTTAAAAAATATTCAATTAAGTTAAATCTAAATTGTCAAATTTTAGTTTCTTATTATAAAAATCATCTGTCTATTATTTCTCAATGTCAGTGATTTTGCTTTAAATGAATTGTTGATCTTGTTTAAAATTTTTTAAATTACAACAAAATTGGAAGAACAAGACAGCTGTAACCTACCCTCCCTCCTCCAAGCAGACTATTATACCCTCTACAAAAATTGTTTTCCCTGAAGAGAAAGAGCAACAATTCCCATTTTAAAGCAGTTCCCTATGACGTGCTATCAAAGCCCAAGCAGCATTTGCGATACTTACTGAATGTTTCTCCTGCTGGCCCATAACTCCATGGTTAGCTGGGATTGCTAGTGGTTTCATAATGAAGAAACATATGCTGAACTGAATCTACACATCATGTACCAATCTCTCACGATGGCAAGTCACCCTCTATAGCATTAAATTAAAAGAAAAAGAAAAAAAGGGGGGGGAGGAGGGAAAACCAAGCTGCAGCTTAAAGTGTCACTACTGGTAAGCTTAAAAAACCCTTCACACTTGTAGACCAGAAAAGGAATCCGAGCAACGGTGTTCGTCTCCATTTTTATAACATTGTAACTCTAACCATCTTAGGCTATCACAAGACTGAGAAAACCTCATACAGGTCTCAGTCTTCCAAGAGAACAAGATCATTTCTGAGATTGAAGAACAAGAGCCAAAAGAAAAGGAAGAAGAAAAAAAAAAAAAAGCTAAAATGGCTGACTGCACACAGACTCTGCTCAAAAAGGCTTAATACAGAATTATATTAGTCAGGGTGGTATAAGAACAGTCTCTAGTATTCAGTCAAGCATTGTTAATACTCTTGTTTCATTTGCAATCACACATACAGACCCCTCCAAGCAAGAAAAAAAGAAAAAAGAAAAAGAAAGAAAGAAAAAAATCAGGGCAGAGCGTGTGAATCGGGACCTCCTCCCTAGCTGCTAATGATGCTGACAGAGTGGTGACCAGTGATCTCTGTCCCACTCCGCTAACCAAGTTTGCACAATTAATCTTAGCAGCATGACACTGATGGACATTTAATTTAATGATGTCTGTCCCTCACACTCAACACAAGCATGCCTGCTAGGAAGAGAGTCACTAACAGAAACACAGCACATGCACACACAAAATCTCAAGAATCATGAGTCTGAATGCAATACACCAATATAATTACATTATTGTGCTTACTTTGGAGGACCATGGCTGCAGGCAGTTGGCATAGCAACGCACAAGGAAAGCCATTTCCTGGGTAGAGAGAAAGCTTCCTTTTCTAAATAAAAAATTCCTCTTAGGAAACAAACGGCATTGCTGCTTCCTGCAGAAAGCAAGACACTGTAGTCTGTCTCTTAACCTGCAAGGCTCACACTCAATGCAGTTCTAGTGATGTAAGTGGATTTCTCTCCCACCCTCCCTCTCCCTATATACACTGAAATATTCAGCTCAAACGGTACACACATTCCATAAGGCTCGCCCCCTCCTCTACTTAACCATTTCACTCATTAAGGTATCGATGGACAATTCAGATAAAGTAACAAGCTCTTGCCTGTATTATATCAGCGGCTCTAGGTTAAGCAAGTCTCAGAGGGATGGAATCCATTGATTGCTGACTCCAAATAATATCATTGAAGACAGGGTGGGAAGACGGAGCAAGGACTTACTTGAATAGCTTTGAACTAAAATATGATTTTTCACCAAGGTAAAGATAAAGAAATCAATGTGACCTCTACCCCAACCTTCAAATACCGCTCTTCTACAGTAAACAAGCATCTATCAAAAATTTATAAAATGCACACTTGACAAAGCTTTGTATAAATTTAGAAGATGTGATTTTCACAAACACCCATACATACACACACATACACACATGCACATATTGCCTTGCAAATAATATAAAAATAAACTCACCCAGGTATTTTTTTTCCTTAAACCAAATCAAACTTCAAGAGACAGTTGAAATTAAATCAGAATACATTATTCTGCCATAAACTCTTGATTTCACCTAGGTATGCAGGTTATTTGAAAGACCGCATTATAGTTGACAAGTAATAAAGACATTTTAACACGGAAACATTGGTCAGTTTCTCACAATCAAATCTAGCTATAAATGGGATTCATAACAAAAAATAGATATGGAAAATCTAGCATATTTAATAATTGACTTTAGAACTGTCAGTACTTTCTAACTTGTGTTTCTTTTCAGTCCATCTAGGGACTGCATCCACCCAAGTCTCCTTCCTTTTTCCCCATATCTAAAGGCAACCATTCCCTCTACATCCCTATTTTGGATCCTTATCCCCACTCATCCCCACCTCTTTTTTAAACTTCTTGTATTATTCATTGTCCCTTTTCTTTCATACATATTTAACCTCTCTCCCACAACCAGAGGTCCTCCCCACCAGCTTTTTTTTTTGTGACCGGTAAGGGTATCGCAACCCTTGGTTTGGTGTCGCCCGCACCACGCTCACCCAGTGAGTGCACCCTTTCATACATATTTAACCTCTCTCCCACAACCAGAGGTCCTCCCCACCAGCTTTTTTTTTTTGTGACCGGTAAGGGTATTGCAACCCTTGGTTTGGTGTCGCCCGCACCACGCTCAGCCAGTGAGTGCACGGGCCATCCCTATATAGGATCCAAACCCGCGGCCTCGACGCTTCCAGTGCCGCACTCTCCCGAGTGAGCCATGGGGTCGGCCCCCCACCAGCTTTTAAATGTTCAGGTCTCTCCCACCCCCAAAACGAAACAAAAACAGAAACCTTCCCTAGACCCTATATTTTCCTATGGCTACAATGTAACTTCTTGTCCCACTTCACAACCAAATCTACTGTGTCGGCTTTTATCATTTCCTCATCCCATGCACTACTCAAATTATTGGCCATCATGATCCTTTTACACAATTTATACATCTAGAGTTGTCCTTAACACCTTTCTCCATGTCCAATCCATCACAATGTCCCCTAATTAAATTTTTTAATTTTTCTCAAATTTAGATTTCTCTTCATCTCTGCTGTTATTATCCTACTCCAATCAGTATTTTTTTCTTTGAGAACCACAAAATTCTCATTAGTGAACTCTCTACTCTCTGGATTCAATTCTAAGACCATCCACACGACCCATTTACCATACTACCTCCTGAGATCTTTTCAAAACTGAAGTCTGATCATTTCACCATCAAACACTGAGCCCCTTTTACAAATTAAAAACACTTCAATGGCTTCCTTCTGCTCCTGACATAAAGACCAAAACCCTTATCCTAGTCGCAAGACTTATACATTTTCCAGACTTATACCATGCTCATGCTCATTCACTGCACTCCAGGTTGCTTAGGCTGCTCTTGCTTCCTTGATGGGCAGAAGGGCCTTTGCACATGGTTTTTCCTTTGCCTGAAACTCTCCTCCTCCCTTCCTTTCCGGATTGATTTCCCTAGTGCCCCAAAATCACATTGGTGAAATGCCCTCGGAGTTCTCATGATAATGTTTATCTCTTCACTGAAGCACTTATTTATTATAGTTATGACTTTAGATTTAATCATGAGATTATTTAAGCAGTTAAGTGTCTGCTTCCCCCGCTATACTCTAATCTCAACAGTGGCTGGTGCCATGTCTGGATTTAATCATGAGATTATTTAAGCAGTTAAGTGTCTGCTTCCCCCGCTATACTCTAATCTCGACAGTGGCTGGTGCCATGTCTGTTTATGAGCACTACTGTACTTGCAGCACCTAGCATGGTGCATGTTGTAGCTGCTCACATTTTTGTTGAATGAATGAAACCTCCAGTGACCAAGAATGCACATGGGCAAGACCATATCTGATCTTCTAGGCTAGTTTCTGTCAAATCCAAATACTTTTTTATAATAGACATAATTAATGATTTAAAAGTAAATGGCACCAAGAAGTGAAAGCCATATGGCACCAAAAGGTAAAAGCAACCCAGTGTCTATTGACAGATTAATGTATAAATAAAATGTGGTTTATACATACAATGGGAAAATTCAACCGTAAAAAGGAATAAAATTTGGTTACATTCCACTACATTGACAAACCCTGAAGGCATCAGGCTAAATGAAATAAGCCAGTCACAAAAACATAAGTACTGTATGATACTCTACTCAAGGTACCTAGAATAGTCAAATTCCTGGAGACTGAAAGTAGAATGGTAGTTATCAGGTGCTGGGGAAAGGAGGGACAGGGGAATTATTGTTTAACAGGTATGGAGTTGCAGTTTGGAAAGACGAAAAACGTTCTGGAGATGGATGGTGGTCATGTATGCATAACAATGGGAATGTACTTAATGCCACTGAACTGTACACTTAAAAATGGTAATTTAACCTTATATGTATTTTCTCACAATAAAAAAAATAAATGGCAACTAAAGGACTAAATAACCACGTTTTTACATCTTCCATCTAGACCATGTCCCACCCATCCATGTGCCAAAAATTCCTCCCCATGTTTAAATCAAATTACCTAATGCTGATGATGTCTGACCTTCTATGTAAAGGTTTCCCATTGTTTGCCTCTCTCTGGAAAAATGTGTCACTTCTCTCAAGAAGGAAACTAACCTAATCGGGGAACCTGATAAATGAAGTAAGAAAATCACACATCCTCAGGCACTGATGCTTTTCTGTGCTGAGACCTGACATGATCTCTCTTACAGCCTAGCTCCATGTCTACAACCTACATGTCTTAAAACTCATGATTGTTAATACTGAGATTTTATTATCCACACTATCTTGTACATTGAAACACAATTACTCCAGGTTATAAAATGCCAAACACTGCTAAGGAAATAAAATATAAACTCATAGTTTAGGAAAATACTACATTATAGATTTTAGACAAGAATAAATTACATGTACCTTGAAGTAGTCCTAATTTAGGTTATATTTGCCCTATTCCTTAACTATCTAGATTTAGCAAGTAGCATTAAATAGATCAAGCTAAGAAAAAGAACCATGTAACAAATTTCTGCCCTGTGTCAAAAACATCCAATGACTTTTAAATTATCAGTCACAATGCTCCAAAAGATTGAGATTGCATAATTCAGGAAAATACTTCATAAAAGGCTTTCCATGCCAAATTTAATACCATTGTATTCATTTATTTTTTTTCATGTAAAGTACTCGCTTTCTGGGGGCCGGCCCGGTGGCGCACTGCTGCAGTGCGCCGCCTGGGAAGCACGGCAGGCGCTCCCGCCGAGGGTTCGGATCCCACATACAGACCGGTTCCCGCTCACTGGCTGAGCAAGGCGTGGGAGCAACACCGAGGGTTGCGATCCCGTTGCCGGTCCCGGTCCGGTACGGGCGCGACACTGAGGGTTGCGATCCA
>NW_007727871.1:212970-228690 GCF_000696425.1 Galeopterus variegatus | reverse complement strand
AGAAGAATTAATAAGATTAAGCTCTACATGTTAAGTGCTGCTGAATCACATTCAAAGAGAGCAGAGAAAAATAGGAACAGATCAGCAACAAGTCAAAGACAACCCAACAGTACTGCAAGCTGAGAAATGGGAATAGAAAAGAAAATCAGCCTGAATTATTTGTAATCAGACCAGCTTATCCTAAATTTTAAAAAAGCATAATGGGGGAAAAATACGTTTGTGTAAGGAGAAGAATATAGATTACAGAGGGCCTTAAATAACTGACAGAAATTTTGACAATATGTTTAAGTTATATTCCAATCCTTCTTGGTTAAGGGACTTATGAAATAATGAAATTGGTATATATGGCTACAAACAAGTCATGGCCAGCATGAACCTAAAAGTGATTATGAAAAGGTGATCATGAATTGAAGTTGCACTCTGTGATATAAGCAGGGTTATATCACCAGGGCAGAAACGGGGGAGACGAAATAGCAGGCTCGGCGCTCCCCGTGGAGCACAAGTAGCCATGGGCAGACAGTCAGAGGAGGAAAAAGCAGAGGAGGATGAGGCATGGAGTTTATGTTTAAAGAGTTAAACAGCAAAAAGGAGAATGGCCATGGCAGGGCCAAACACAGAAAAGCAGAATGAGGGAGGAATTAGGCTAAATGGCATCTATTCCTGATCATCCCAACTCAAGTTTCAAGACACTTTCAAGAAGGACAGATGCATCATTGACTGAGCCAAGCAACAGAAAGTTTTATAAAATAATTTTGACAATGATATTGTTGCTCTTTTAGGTTAACAGTCCTCTGAATGTCACACATGCCGTGAAAAAGAGAGTAGTGGGCAAAAAGCAAGCACTTTTTTCAAATTGTGTATTCCACAAGCTAATACCAGCTCTCCTAATTATACAGTCTGCACACTAAATTTAGACTAAATCTGGCCACAAAAGGGAGGTTATCACATAAGTATGTGGTTAAAACAAGGGTTCCAATGATGGCTCTACCACTTACTAGTGATATGTCCCTGGAAAAAATTACTGAATTTTTTAATCTCAGTTTCCTCATCTCTAAAAAGGTGATAATACGTCTTTTGTGAGAGGGTTTTTGTAAGAATTGTCCAATAATATGTAATATAGTGCCTGCCATACAATAAGTGCTTAATAAATGGTAGCTACTGCAATTTATTCCCTACATTTAAGGAAGGCATTTTCTTATGTATACCACTTGTATTACTTGATCATGCCTTCAGGTATGATTTATTATAAGTAAAGCGCACCACATAAATCAATTTTCATGAAATTGTAAAACTGCAAAACAGGTTATCAGTTTGATAGCATCAAATTAATTTACTTTAAAGTGATTTATTTTATAAATTTACAAAGCCTCAAAGTCACCCTGTTTTGCAGAATTTTCAAAGGCATCAGAGTTGGGCAAAAAGGGGAGGGAGGGGTTCCATGATGAGAAACAAAACGGTTAGTAAATTGAATAAAAAGACTTTTAATACTATCCTAACATTTTCCCCAACTTATCGAGCCTATAAAACAAAACAGTTATAGTACCATGTATACAACTAGTGGTCCCACCGGGGTCTTTTGAAAAATGCAGTTTTATAACATACTTCTGAAATGTTAATAATCTCCTCTCACTTTCAAAAATCACAAGATTTTTATATTTTTATATTTACAAATTCACAAGATTCCTCTAAAGACTAACTGAAAAGCACTGCGTGATTATAAAAATACAGTCAAGTACCGAGTGCATTTCTGGTGACACCCAGGTATTCATCTTAGTGTTATCAACTAACCAAATAGAACAGGGATGGGGAGGAGGTATGATTAAAATATGTAAAATTTTAAATGGGTGTTAAAAGAGAGTTAAATGAGATTCCACTAATCCAAAATTCAAATAAATGACAAATCTAACAATATTTATTACACAGCTATTATGTGCCAGAAACCGAGATACGCACTAAGACAGAAAATTAATAAATAATAAAAGCCCACAGGCTCTGAAAAATTCTGACAAAGAAAAACAATTGAGTTCCCTACTTGTGCCCAAACATGTCTCCCAAATTTAATGCTTTTTTCAGTACTGCACTCCTTTCTGGAGTCAAAGAAACAAAACCACATTAAAAGCCACAAACTTTTCAAAGAAGCAAAACTGGAAGTATTTGTGAATTTAGTAAATTTTACTCATTTGAAATTAGCTCTAACATTATTCTCTAAAAGCCTCCTAGACTAGAAGAGGGGCATTCTCACTCATTTTTGCTCAACACCTGTTTACTGAGTCATCCATTATGTGAGAGCCAGAGTAATTCTCTCTTATTCAACTCCTCACATAGAGTTAAAGTTTTTGAGGTCTGATTATTAAACAGCCAAAATCTAGATAACCAAAGGACTGGTCAACAAGTACACAGCAAGATCTTGATACAAGCTGCTAACTCTGCTGCATATCTCTGGTATAGCAAATTCCTGTATTTCAACTTCTAACAAAAGTTATCATCAGAAATACCACTCACATGTTTTCTATAAATTGCTTGATCCAGAGTTACTTTACGGCTAGTGTTACCTTTGTCATAAGCATTACCCTACATTTTAGCAAAATAAGAGTATAAAGCACTTGTCAGGAAACAAATATACTAATAGAATAAGGTATCAGATATCTAGTCTATACACTATTTGGTATTATCTGTTCCAATGGCTCTTATTTTCAAAATTCTAGTAATCCTTTTTCCTTTCCCTGCCAACAGTTTTGAAAATTTTCTTTGTTCATTAAATTTATATTATTTATATACATTATTAACATATAATATATAATTTATATTATTATTAAATTAAATACTCCATGCATTTTGAGAAAGGATATAAGAAAAAGGTAAATAAGGAGCCTGTAGTTTAAATTTTGTTTCTAAGGTTTCTCAAGTATAGTTTAACTAATACTCTTACTTTTATCTGGAAAAATCACGACTACAGAGGAGCTTAATTTCAAAAGTCCTTTTTAATAAAATCAAACTACAATGGAACGTCTCTATAACAACCTTTCCTAATAGTGAAATTAAGTATAAGGCTGGTCTTTTTCTGGATCTGATCCGAAGAGATTTAATTAGTGAAGTACCACAAGGACCTCATTATGAGGGGGCTGGGCTCTAAGCACTGTATCACAACATGCTTCCAACACAGCTCCTGCTGTAGTAAGAGTCACTTCATCTAATAAAATTTCTTAAATTTAGTTAATAATTTTGTTCATAATGATAAAAAATTTATTCCATAAACCTAAGAATTTAAATATTCTAAATTCATGGCCGCCTATCTATAAATATTCAAAGCCTCAGCGATTTACGTCCATTTTTTAAGCTTAACATCTCATCGTTTTTAGAATACGTAAAAGAAAATTCCTATACCCTAATGTAATAACCTGCTCGATGCTAGGATGTAGAAGTAGACATTTCAAAAATACTTAAAACTTCTATGTAAGCTGCCTAAATTTATGCATTTTCATTTGGGGGATTTTATATATGTATCAATCAGGTGAATTAGTGTGATGGCAGAAAACTTCCAACATGGTGATATAAAAGTAGCACTGTGAGAACTCACTTTCCTGAAACAGAAGGTTCTAACTTGGTGTTAGGCATAGAAAAGTGTTTGTCACACACAGCAGTAGCTGCCTATGGGACTTCAGCATGACAAATGCATAGATGACTCATGGGATCAATTATAAAGAAGCAATAATTTTTCTCTGTGGCATTAAAAAAAATCCTATATTTTATCACCAATTAATACATGTTAAAAAGTCAGATGAGTCCCACTGATTATTTTATTACCGAATTAATAACCAAAGCTCTATCTCCCTCATTCAAATCTACATGTGAATTCCTCGCTACAGATTCTCTATTTCAATAACCTTTCTCATGATCTCTCATTAAATTCAACTTCAAAAACATTCTTTAAAAAATATTCAATTAAGTTAAATCTAAATTGTCAAATTTTAGTTTCTTATTATAAAAATCATCTGTCTATTATTTCTCAATGTCAGTGATTTTGCTTTAAATGAATTGTTGATCTTGTTTAAAATTTTTTAAATTACAACAAAATTGGAAGAACAAGACAGCTGTAACCTACCCTCCCTCCTCCAAGCAGACTATTATACCCTCTACAAAAATTGTTTTCCCTGAAGAGAAAGAGCAACAATTCCCATTTTAAAGCAGTTCCCTATGACGTGCTATCAAAGCCCAAGCAGCATTTGCGATACTTACTGAATGTTTCTCCTGCTGGCCCATAACTCCATGGTTAGCTGGGATTGCTAGTGGTTTCATAATGAAGAAACATATGCTGAACTGAATCTACACATCATGTACCAATCTCTCACGATGGCAAGTCACCCTCTATAGCATTAAATTAAAAGAAAAAGAAAAAAAGGGGGGGGAGGAGGGAAAACCAAGCTGCAGCTTAAAGTGTCACTACTGGTAAGCTTAAAAAACCCTTCACACTTGTAGACCAGAAAAGGAATCCGAGCAACGGTGTTCGTCTCCATTTTTATAACATTGTAACTCTAACCATCTTAGGCTATCACAAGACTGAGAAAACCTCATACAGGTCTCAGTCTTCCAAGAGAACAAGATCATTTCTGAGATTGAAGAACAAGAGCCAAAAGAAAAGGAAGAAGAAAAAAAAAAAAAAGCTAAAATGGCTGACTGCACACAGACTCTGCTCAAAAAGGCTTAATACAGAATTATATTAGTCAGGGTGGTATAAGAACAGTCTCTAGTATTCAGTCAAGCATTGTTAATACTCTTGTTTCATTTGCAATCACACATACAGACCCCTCCAAGCAAGAAAAAAAGAAAAAAGAAAAAGAAAGAAAGAAAAAAATCAGGGCAGAGCGTGTGAATCGGGACCTCCTCCCTAGCTGCTAATGATGCTGACAGAGTGGTGACCAGTGATCTCTGTCCCACTCCGCTAACCAAGTTTGCACAATTAATCTTAGCAGCATGACACTGATGGACATTTAATTTAATGATGTCTGTCCCTCACACTCAACACAAGCATGCCTGCTAGGAAGAGAGTCACTAACAGAAACACAGCACATGCACACACAAAATCTCAAGAATCATGAGTCTGAATGCAATACACCAATATAATTACATTATTGTGCTTACTTTGGAGGACCATGGCTGCAGGCAGTTGGCATAGCAACGCACAAGGAAAGCCATTTCCTGGGTAGAGAGAAAGCTTCCTTTTCTAAATAAAAAATTCCTCTTAGGAAACAAACGGCATTGCTGCTTCCTGCAGAAAGCAAGACACTGTAGTCTGTCTCTTAACCTGCAAGGCTCACACTCAATGCAGTTCTAGTGATGTAAGTGGATTTCTCTCCCACCCTCCCTCTCCCTATATACACTGAAATATTCAGCTCAAACGGTACACACATTCCATAAGGCTCGCCCCCTCCTCTACTTAACCATTTCACTCATTAAGGTATCGATGGACAATTCAGATAAAGTAACAAGCTCTTGCCTGTATTATATCAGCGGCTCTAGGTTAAGCAAGTCTCAGAGGGATGGAATCCATTGATTGCTGACTCCAAATAATATCATTGAAGACAGGGTGGGAAGACGGAGCAAGGACTTACTTGAATAGCTTTGAACTAAAATATGATTTTTCACCAAGGTAAAGATAAAGAAATCAATGTGACCTCTACCCCAACCTTCAAATACCGCTCTTCTACAGTAAACAAGCATCTATCAAAAATTTATAAAATGCACACTTGACAAAGCTTTGTATAAATTTAGAAGATGTGATTTTCACAAACACCCATACATACACACACATACACACATGCACATATTGCCTTGCAAATAATATAAAAATAAACTCACCCAGGTATTTTTTTTCCTTAAACCAAATCAAACTTCAAGAGACAGTTGAAATTAAATCAGAATACATTATTCTGCCATAAACTCTTGATTTCACCTAGGTATGCAGGTTATTTGAAAGACCGCATTATAGTTGACAAGTAATAAAGACATTTTAACACGGAAACATTGGTCAGTTTCTCACAATCAAATCTAGCTATAAATGGGATTCATAACAAAAAATAGATATGGAAAATCTAGCATATTTAATAATTGACTTTAGAACTGTCAGTACTTTCTAACTTGTGTTTCTTTTCAGTCCATCTAGGGACTGCATCCACCCAAGTCTCCTTCCTTTTTCCCCATATCTAAAGGCAACCATTCCCTCTACATCCCTATTTTGGATCCTTATCCCCACTCATCCCCACCTCTTTTTTAAACTTCTTGTATTATTCATTGTCCCTTTTCTTTCATACATATTTAACCTCTCTCCCACAACCAGAGGTCCTCCCCACCAGCTTTTTTTTTTGTGACCGGTAAGGGTATCGCAACCCTTGGTTTGGTGTCGCCCGCACCACGCTCACCCAGTGAGTGCACCGGCCATCCCTATATAGGATCCAAACCCGCGGCCTCGACGCTTCCAGTGCCGCACTCTCCCGAGTGAGCCATGGGGTCGGCCCCCCACCAGCTTTTAAATGTTCAGGTCTCTCCCACCCCCAAAACGAAACAAAAACAGAAACCTTCCCTAGACCCTATATTTTCCTATGGCTACAATGTAACTTCTTGTCCCACTTCACAACCAAATCTACTGTGTCGGCTTTTATCATTTCCTCATCCCATGCACTACTCAAATTATTGGCCATCATGATCCTTTTACACAATTTATACATCTAGAGTTGTCCTTAACACCTTTCTCCATGTCCAATCCATCACAATGTCCCCTAATTAAATTTTTTAATTTTTCTCAAATTTAGATTTCTCTTCATCTCTGCTGTTATTATCCTACTCCAATCAGTATTTTTTTCTTTGAGAACCACAAAATTCTCATTAGTGAACTCTCTACTCTCTGGATTCAATTCTAAGACCATCCACACGACCCATTTACCATACTACCTCCTGAGATCTTTTCAAAACTGAAGTCTGATCATTTCACCATCAAACACTGAGCCCCTTTTACAAATTAAAAACACTTCAATGGCTTCCTTCTGCTCCTGACATAAAGACCAAAACCCTTATCCTAGTCGCAAGACTTATACATTTTCCAGACTTATACCATGCTCATGCTCATTCACTGCACTCCAGGTTGCTTAGGCTGCTCTTGCTTCCTTGATGGGCAGAAGGGCCTTTGCACATGGTTTTTCCTTTGCCTGAAACTCTCCTCCTCCCTTCCTTTCCGGATTGATTTCCCTAGTGCCCCAAAATCACATTGGTGAAATGCCCTCGGAGTTCTCATGATAATGTTTATCTCTTCACTGAAGCACTTATTTATTATAGTTATGACTTTAGATTTAATCATGAGATTATTTAAGCAGTTAAGTGTCTGCTTCCCCCGCTATACTCTAATCTCGACAGTGGCTGGTGCCATGTCTGTTTATGAGCACTACTGTACTTGCAGCACCTAGCATGGTGCATGTTGTAGCTGCTCACATTTTTGTTGAATGAATGAAACCTCCAGTGACCAAGAATGCACATGGGCAAGACCATATCTGATCTTCTAGGCTAGTTTCTGTCAAATCCAAATACTTTTTTATAATAGACATAATTAATGATTTAAAAGTAAATGGCACCAAGAAGTGAAAGCCATATGGCACCAAAAGGTAAAAGCAACCCAGTGTCTATTGACAGATTAATGTATAAATAAAATGTGGTTTATACATACAATGGGAAAATTCAACCGTAAAAAGGAATAAAATTTGGTTACATTCCACTACATTGACAAACCCTGAAGGCATCAGGCTAAATGAAATAAGCCAGTCACAAAAACATAAGTACTGTATGATACTCTACTCAAGGTACCTAGAATAGTCAAATTCCTGGAGACTGAAAGTAGAATGGTAGTTATCAGGTGCTGGGGAAAGGAGGGACAGGGGAATTATTGTTTAACAGGTATGGAGTTGCAGTTTGGAAAGACGAAAAACGTTCTGGAGATGGATGGTGGTCATGTATGCATAACAATGGGAATGTACTTAATGCCACTGAACTGTACACTTAAAAATGGTAATTTAACCTTATATGTATTTTCTCACAATAAAAAAAATAAATGGCAACTAAAGGACTAAATAACCACGTTTTTACATCTTCCATCTAGACCATGTCCCACCCATCCATGTGCCAAAAATTCCTCCCCATGTTTAAATCAAATTACCTAATGCTGATGATGTCTGACCTTCTATGTAAAGGTTTCCCATTGTTTGCCTCTCTCTGGAAAAATGTGTCACTTCTCTCAAGAAGGAAACTAACCTAATCGGGGAACCTGATAAATGAAGTAAGAAAATCACACATCCTCAGGCACTGATGCTTTTCTGTGCTGAGACCTGACATGATCTCTCTTACAGCCTAGCTCCATGTCTACAACCTACATGTCTTAAAACTCATGATTGTTAATACTGAGATTTTATTATCCACACTATCTTGTACATTGAAACACAATTACTCCAGGTTATAAAATGCCAAACACTGCTAAGGAAATAAAATATAAACTCATAGTTTAGGAAAATACTACATTATAGATTTTAGACAAGAATAAATTACATGTACCTTGAAGTAGTCCTAATTTAGGTTATATTTGCCCTATTCCTTAACTATCTAGATTTAGCAAGTAGCATTAAATAGATCAAGCTAAGAAAAAGAACCATGTAACAAATTTCTGCCCTGTGTCAAAAACATCCAATGACTTTTAAATTATCAGTCACAATGCTCCAAAAGATTGAGATTGCATAATTCAGGAAAATACTTCATAAAAGGCTTTCCATGCCAAATTTAATACCATTGTATTCATTTATTTTTTTTCATGTAAAGTACTCGCTTTCTGGGGGCCGGCCCGGTGGCGCACTGCTGCAGTGCGCCGCCTGGGAAGCACGGCAGGCGCTCCCGCCGAGGGTTCGGATCCCACATACAGACCGGTTCCCGCTCACTGGCTGAGCAAGGCGTGGGAGCAACACCGAGGGTTGCGATCCCGTTGCCGGTCCCGGTCCAGTACGGGCACGACACTGAGGGTTGCGATCCGTTGCCGGTCACGAAAAAAGACAAAAAGGAAAAAAAAAAAAAAAGTACTCACTTTCTAATTACTATGAAATTGAAATTTCTTCTCAGAAATTATTAATCATATTTAGAACTTATAGGGTTTATCCGCAGATCTCTAAGTGTTTTATAAACGTTTAATTCAGCTTCATCAAAACCCAAGGAAAGCAAGAAAATAATATATTTAACTTTCATAGAAAAGTAAAGTGTATAAGATTATGAAGTTAGTAGTTTAGTAGAATACAAAATAGAACTCTAGGTTTCCAACACCATTTACTTCACTCAATAGTTATATATTTCTTTCTTTCTTCTTCCCCCAATCCCAGAGGAAAAGCTATAGAGTTTGGGGAAAACTTGTCGGTGAGACAAAAAGGAGTTATTCTTTGATACCTGGGAACAAGAAATTTTACAAATTTGATTCCTAATGTTTTACTCTTCCCCAAAGAAATGACATTTTAAAATGCTATTTTCTGTATGAATACACCAAAACAACTAAGCACCAAGCCAATGCAAAATAAAGACTGGTAGGTATGATCATAAGTTTTCTCTTTTCCTAAATCCAATAAATCACCCATTAGTACTACAATTTCTTTCAAAAAGAAAAGTTGATTATCTGACACACTCCTATACCTTAACTCAATCCTACATTTTCACATCATCTATTTCAACATTGGGTTGAATACCTCAGACAGGTCCTTTACACACACTACACAAAAACAGTTATAGAGGAAATGTGAGCTAGAATTTTATTTTTCCACTTTACCAATTGAAATGGTATTTCAGATTATTAAAAATAATGCAATTATTAAATAAAATATGCAAGAAACCAGTGCAATGCTTGACACACAGTAAATGGTGAATAAAAATACAGGCTTTTGAAATACTGGAAATCTCTTACTTAAGGTTCAGTATCAGAAAGATCTAACTGAGAGTCCAGGAAAAGGTCTCCCAAATATACTTCAGAGATATATTTCAAAGAAATCTTTGGGCTATTTTTCCCTTTAATAAAAAGTTTCTGACAGCAAACTGTTTATGTTGCATCTAATTCATAACTGAAGAATTAGTGTAGTAACCTATCCACAATAAATATGATCAATATTCATACAGAGCATGTCAGAAGAGAAAGATTAAAAGATGACATGAGATGGAAACATGCAGAAAAACAGAGAAACCTATAAGTCAGCAAGAAATTCCAACATGGGGCTTTTAAAAATGCATTTGTTTGGACCAGCCCCAGAGCTCACTTGGGAGAGTGCGGTGCTGGTAGCGCCGAGGCCGTGGGTTCGGATCCTATATAGGAATGGCTCTCTGGCTGAGCCTGGGGCAGACCACACCATGCCAAGGTTTGCGATCCCCTTACCGGTCAGAAAAAAAAAAATAATAATAATGCATTTGTTTGAAAAACGAGCAGACTTTAATAGCAGATTTAACAAAGCTTACTTTAAGAAAAGGCTAGACTTCATCTTGCAACGTTCAAGGTTTCAGAGGTGGAGTCCTTGAACACTGGCTGCAAATCATTTCAACGCTTTTTCTAGCGGCAAAGGGCCTCAGACAGGGCTCCCAACTATAATATTCCATAAAGCAACACTCCAAATGTAAAGAATGATTATCTTTGTTACCAATTTGGCATGTAATGTATTCCCTTGTGATGAACACGTTTACACAATCACAATGAAGTTGTTAATTATCCCTGTTTTTATTTAACAAAAACAGGAAATATTGCATCACAAACTGGAATACAAGTTAGCTGAGGTCAGGGACTGTACAACGTTTTATTTATCTGATATTGTCAGTGACAAATTATGCTTTATCCCTAGTACCTGACACAGTAATTGTTCAAACTGACAATGAATGTATAAATGATTCCACTTAAACTTCAAAACTAAACTGTGAAGGATTACTGCACAGTCTGTAAGATGAGGAAACAGACATAGGATGGTTGGATATCTGTAAAAGATGTCTAATTTGTTCACTGAGTAAATTAGGGGTTTTACATCTAGCTAGGAAAAATAAGTTCTATTGGTGTACAGTTGAGCTAGGCATCTATAATTAACAATAATTTACTGCATGTTATTGAATGGCTAGGAGGAGATCAAATGTTCTCATCACAAAGAAATGATTAAGTTTTGTAATGATGAATATGCTAATTACCCTGATTTGGTCATCACACATTATATACTTGTATTGATATTCAACTCTGTACCCCAAAAATATGTATAATCAAAATGTTTCCATTAAAATAACTAACTAAATAAATTAACTAGAGGCTTTAAATAACTTGATAAGTAAAAAGAGAAGGTTAAAACCAGTAAATTTAAATTTAACGGCAATAAATATAAAGACCAACATGTGTACTATCAAAATGTCACCTGTATAAGTACAGGATAGGGGAAATCAGGCGTGAGGAACAATTCACAGGGTAGTAGGAGGGGTCATCTGTAAAACCGAGCTAACTAAAAGCTCTGTACGAGCCAATGCACAATTCCTAAAAACCTTAATATAATGTCATTTTACATTATCAGACATATGATACCCAGAGAAAGAAAGATAGGAAGTTCTGCTATAATCCGCTCTGTAGTGTATTGCAGGAGTTTAGAAACCAGTTCCAGACATCATAACTTAGGAAAGATAATGAGTAACTATAGTATTCAAAAGGCAGAAAATCTGGATGATAAGGTGCTTAGAAAAGCTGCAAGGAGCTTGGGAATGTTTAACGCAGAGAAGAGGCTTAGAGGGGTAGGATCTTAATGTCTGATATACGGATGCATGAAAATGAAATACAAATATTCATTTGTGTTGCTTTAGAAAAGATCTAGAGGGCCGAGCCCGTGGCGCACTCGGGAGAGTGTGGTGCTGGGAGCGCAGCGGCACTCCCGCCACAGGTTCGGATCCTATATAGGGATGACTGGTGCGCTCACAGTGCTCACTGGCTGAGCGCGGTGCTGCCAGTCTCAAAAAAAAGGACAAAAAAAAAAAAAGAAAAGATCTAGAATCACGAACTAAAATTATGGACAGGCGGATTTAGAAACTTCTTTCCTACAATAAATAATAACTGATATGACTTACTAAGTTCTTACTTTATACCAGGTACTGGGGTGTAAGTTTCACACAAATTGTGTAAAGGACTATCTCTCAAATACCAGTGCTCGTTGCAATTAAAAATCTTAAAGCAGAGGCTGAATGTCAGTGATTATATAGAAAAAGTAAATAAACTGTATCACACTGGTTGACCTGGGAGATTCTTAAAATCCTTTCAGGTTCTAAAAGGTGGTCTTATATAATATATAAAGATATGTATATATTGCTGTTACCAAACATCAGCTGTAGCAAAATAGGGATGTAAAAGGTGATATGATATAGAATGATAGAAAAACAGACCCCATGAATGAAAATGAATCTTTCTTGGAATTAGATTCCTTGGTAACAACTACCCTTTATTTCAAGATTTTTGTCTTCCTATTTTGACAGTGGGAGTGGGAATATTAAAATGTCCCTACTTCTTAAAAAAATATGTATATATAGCAATAATCAGACAATAATTTAGAAGTTTTCTTTTTAATAACCTTACTTGAAAAATTAAAAGTTTCCAAACTTAGAAAAAGGTAAGGGAAAAGTGATTTTCTTAATATAAACAATAATTTGATTATTAAAAATTGTATATGACTAGATAGTCAGTTTTACAGAAGTTTCTTTAATTACCCTTGAAATTACTTAGTACCATTTTTTCAATATTCTTAAATATTACCAAAACACTTCCAATATTTTCTGGTATAGAAACAACCAATTTTATGAGTGATATTTTCTCATCTCTAAAAACTATGACTAATTTTAGACAACACTAGTTTGTATCAATTTATTAAATGGTCATAATAAAAAGATCTTTTGCCAAGTTTTTGGGTTTCCTTACATTAGTGGGCCTAACTTTTAAAATATACTGATTATGCAGTCATCCCTTTGTTATAAAATGGTACTACTTACCAGTGAAAACCCATTCCTGTATTAGAATGAAACTAGATAGGTTAAATAGAAAAGAAAAAATATAGTTGTGCTTTATTGACGAAAGATACATGTTCCAAAAAGAGAAAACACTTGTAACAGAAAAGACTGATATATCAACCAAAGCCTATCATTGCTGCAAATATAACTCAATAATTGTTTTTTCACATCAAACATTCTATGCTTCAGCCTATTTCTTGTAAAGGTACTTAAAATAGCAGGTATCTAAAGTGGTTGAATTATTTGATATCTGTCTCCTTTGACCAAATTTCAAGTTTAAATAACATAAAAAGCAATATGCGTTAAATTCATTTTCAAAAATAAATAATTTCCTGGATTGGAAATGGAGAAGACCTATGTCTGTGACTCTAACAATCACTATCCAAGTGACCACAAACACTGAACACGTTACTTAACCTCTTTGGTTTCTACATGCTTACCTCCTAACAAGGGAAATACCATCACCTAGTGCTCAGAACTGAGGGTTAGTTTAACTGACAAAACATATGAGAAAACACACAGCAGATTGGTATATCATAAAAATTAAATAAGGATCAACTTTATTCATCACAAAATAGTCTAAGAAGTCAGCTGCACTCAATGTTTGGCCAGCCTATTAATTAATGTTGTATAGATGACTGGAACTAATATCTTTGGGCTGATATCTTTGTACAGAAAGAATAGTTAATGTGGATAGATCTATAATGCTACTCCTAGAAATATTAACTAATGCTAATTCTGCAAATTTAATCTGAAGACATCAACATGTAACCGTCATACTGCTGAGCCCTATTACCTGTTGTGTAAACGGTATATAAAATGTCATACAACATACTACCTGCTTTCAAAGGCCCTTTTGATTCTTCAGGAATTTAATTTTTAACAAACACACTTTCATTTTTAAAACATCGAATGTCTAGAAATAAATAAAATGTATAAGTTTTCAAAATGGTTCAATAGTCTTCATTCTAAAAGAAAACAACAGTAATTATAAACGGGAGCACTAATCAATGAACTTTACTACCAAGAAAAGAATTGTGCCAACTCGCTGTTGCAATCAAATATATTCCAGACAGGAAATGCTTCCAAGTAAACTTGCCTGGAAAAATAATTAAATATAGAAGACTATCTCAATATAGAAAATACTTTAAATGCCACAGAAATTTTTTAAATGTTTCTTAAAAAAAAGAATTCTTCCTACCAATATGACCACGTGAGTTTAAGATGATAATATTCAATATTCCTTCTCATAAATAAATGAATAAACAAACAAAGCCCAAACCACATATCTAATTTCTCCCTCTCCTTAAAGGCTCTAAAAAGACACAAAGAGCATTTTATCTTATTCATATTTTAGTCACACTTTAAAATTATCAGTTACTACTATACTGATATTTAAAAACCAAGGATAATACTAAAATACTTAAGTATCAGACAATTACAATTGTAAAACATGCTAACAACTGGTCAGAGGGATCATATTCATAGAAGATTACATTGCCCATGTATTCCATAAAGTAGCATTTCACAGTATTAACACATAACTATAAATCCATAATGATACACTAAACAGAATAAGGTATTCACTCATTTATTCTACAACTGACCCCCCCCCAAAGACTTTAAGTGGAATGGACAAGAAACCAGGGATGAACTTTGGAAATCATCTTAGTCAGTATCACAGTGTGCTACTCATTAGCAAGATGTATTGATCATCACATGAAATGCTTACTGAAAGACCGCCTTAGAGTAAATATATAATAAAACCTGTTTTCTTGATGACTTGTGTTTTATAGAAAATAAATGCTTTTTCTAGGACACAAACAAAATAAAAATCTGTTAGATCAAAATTTTGAAATATATACCACTCAATCCAGTGGGCTTTTAAGATAAAAACCAAAACAAAAACTAACAAGATATTAATAGTAAAATCAAACTACTAAAAAACATGGTATTTATAATAAAAGTAATACCACGTTATGGAAGAAAGTTAGACAATTATTTAAAGAGAAATTTCACTAAATGAGAAATGATGCATGAAGCCCATGGTGACTGCTTACCACATAGAATATTCATGTGGATAGTTCAGCTTTCACCAGGGGAGACCTACCATTTCAAATTTGAGGAATGGAGACATTTCTAGTCCATTTCCAAAGGCAGCTTATGCCCTCAGATATTTATTTTGCTTTAGTAGCTGATTACTGAATCACACTGAACCTCAGAGCGCAATCATGAGTAGTCAGCCACACTTCGTGATGACAAAGGAAACTAGCCACTAATATCTTAACACGGGCAGAACAAGTGGATAGAAAAAGACTGCAGGCAGCACCTTTATTCGGACACAAAAGAAAAAAAGAGCCAGAGAGGAGAAAAAAAAAAGAAGATATTCAAAGTAGAGGATAACAAAGAAAAGAATTCTAGAAATACAATAAGAGAATTTTGAGAAGAAAGAAATTTTAAATACATTTCGTGGTTGATTTTTGTTTGTTTTGGGGTGGGTTTTTTTTTTGCATTTTCAAACTGAAACAATTTATAATAAATTACCCTAAACATCAACTATTAGTCGCCCACAAGAATGCTGTTAAAACTAACCATGGTGATAATCTTTTCTTTCTGGTATTTGGGGGGGGGGGGGGGGGGGGGGGGGGGGGG
>NW_007727871.1:210803-212697 GCF_000696425.1 Galeopterus variegatus | reverse complement strand
GGGGGGGGGGGGGGGGGGGGGGGGCGGCGCACAGGATAGCCAAAACTTGTCTTACTATATTGGCATAAGACCAAAAAACCATTTTTAAGGGTTACTTAATGGACATCTTATAGTTATGATATCATACTTTCATACTGCACAAATTTTTGTATTAAAAATGTAAAATATTTTATAGGTCCACATAAGAGCTCACAATTACCTTAATAGGTAAAAGTAGTCAAACAACTTTGTGGGGGCTGGGGGGAGCAGACTTCAAAAATAAAATTCCTAAAGGGAAAAATGCTCTAAATGAGAAATGATAAAAAAATTTAATAAAAATATTTATCTTTAAAGATCACTAGAGCAACTACAACATAGGTTATTGGTAACCATCCAATACAATTAATATGTTTAAAATACAATTATTTAACGTAAAACACTTTGAAACTCTTCTGATCCCATCCAAATTTAGCTTGCAATCTTCTCATTTTCTCCTAGTGTCTATAAGGGAAGTAAGCAGCAAAAAGGAAAAGAAAGTAAGTGGGAAAAAAATCATACAAAAACGAAAGGTCAGGGCTAGCTTTGTAGGCATGTAACCCCCTTCATTCAGAAGGGCCTCTGCATGTACTAGGTTTAATGACCTGTTACACCATCTTGAAATTTGTAGCCAGTTTGGAATAAGAGGCCTGTGTTTTTATTTTCATTGGGCCTCAAAAATTATATAGCCAGTTCTACATAACATAATATACAAAGATACATACAGATTAGACAAATATAAAGATATATATTTTAAATGTAATATTTTAAAGAATCATGCTGTATTGGGTGCAGATTTTGAACTTGTCAGCCTCCACAACAGCATGAGCCAATTCCTTAAATCCAACCCTCCCCCCCAATCAATGGTTCTGTTTCTCTGGAGAACCCTGACTAATACACCACGCAAATGAAATCTGAAAAGCCAGTGAACCAAAGCTCTAGGAGAGTGGTTCTCAAAGTATGGTCTGAGGACTCCTGAGATTCCCCCAAGACTCTTTCAGGGAGTTCACAAGGTTAAACTACAAGAGTACTTTAAAAAGTTTGTGGAAAAATAGAATTAAAAGATAATACAAATCTTTTCAAGAACTTTTTGAAGTACCCTCATACTTTCATCATAAAACTAATGTATGATTTCGTTCTTTTCACTATGCTAACATTTGCACTGATGTGCAAAAGCAAAAATAGGTAAAACTGAGCTGATGTCTTACGTAAAGGCAGTGGTATCAACAGTAATGTACAATTATCATGCTACTTGTATGATCATCACATTCTTCATCACCACACACAGAGAAAAAAAAAAAAAAAAAAAGCCTGTTGTATTATTCGTTCATAGAATTTATAAAGAGAACACAGAATATTTTAGTCTCCTGGAAGTGTTTTAAAGTTTTAAAACTTAGTCCCACTGAATCTGCCAGTGTAGAAGATCTTATGTCAGCTGGCAAATATCTCTAATGGACAGGAGTCGCTTTCGGGCAAAAAAATTCTCTTTTATGTAGAGACAAAAAGAATGCTATTAGGTTTTTGGTGGTTTTTTTTTTCTGTGTGTGTGTGTGTTTTAGTTCCAACAAATGGCAGATAGTTTTTTTTTTCCTTGCAAAAGGAGACTAAAGATTTAAAAATAATTAAATTCAAAGTATTATTTGATGATTTATGCTGAAACAGTTCTGCACTAAGTTTGTAAATACTGGATAATTCATATTTTAAATGATTATAGTAATTGCTATAAATTTAATAGTATGTGTTTTGAATGTGTAACACCTAACCTGAGATATTGTGTAACTTATAGTTTTTCCCAAGATATAAGACAACACCTTCTGACTGACCTCTTGAAAGATTAGACAAAGGCAAACAAATATAGTAAAGCCCTTTAAAGGTTTAC
>NW_007727871.1:206681-209902 GCF_000696425.1 Galeopterus variegatus | reverse complement strand
AATGTACAATTATCATGCTACTTTTATGATCATCACATTCTTCATCACCACACACAGAGAAAAAAAAAAAAAAAAAAGCCTACATCATTTTATAGTATACTTGATTAAGTAGTAACAATTATTAATTTTATTAAATCTCAGCACTTTAGTATAGGTCTTTTTAATATTCTGTATGATGAGGTGGGAAGTATGCATAAAGCACTTTTCTTACAAAAGTACAAGGGTTGTGATAGAGTCTGAATGTGTTGTCCCCCCAAAGCTCATGTCAAAATCTGATCCCCAACTTGGCAATGTTGGGAGCAGTTTGGGTTATGGGGGTGGATCCTTTATGAATAGATTAACGCCCTGGGGGGGCAGGGTAGTAGTGAGTGAGATCTCACTCTATTAGTTCTCACAAGAGGTGGTTGTTTAAAGGACCCCTGGCACCTTCTCTCTGTCTCTCTCTTGTTTCCTCTCACCATATGATCTGTTTGTATCTCCGGGTTGGCCTGCCCTTTTCTGCCATGAGTAGAAGCAGCCTGAGGTCTGTGCCAGATGCAACTGTCCCAGAATCATGAGCCAAATAAACCTCTGTTCTTTATAAACTACCAAGTTCCAGGTATTCTGTTATAAGCAACAGAAACAGACTAATACAGGTTGTCTTAAGGAAAAGACAGGTGCAATTCTCTGAAGTGTGAGCACAACTAGCCCCTTTTTTCTTTGAATACCACTTTTATTTCAAAAAACAAATAACGGAAAAACTACTGGTTATTCAGATTTGAGTATCTGGCAGATATTTTCTTGAAAATGAACAAAGTGAGTTTGTCACTTGAAGGAAAACAGCTACTGATTAAATTTGAACTTCCAAGTAAAAGTTAAAATTTTGGAAAACATATCTGACACCATGAACTTAACAGCTTCCTAAAAATTAAGGCCCCTTTTTTTACAAGGCCTATGGGGATATTAGCAAATATAGTTTTTAAAAACTGTATAATGTGCCAAAATTCAGAAGACTGCTTAACTCAGTGACCAAGACATGATGCTACAAAATCATACATGAGGAAAAAGATCCATCAAACATGCAAGTATACCCAGTGGTAAGAAAAGTTCTTTAACATGGTTTTACATTCCCCATTGTAACTAATCTTTAAGAAACTACCGCATGTCAAATTTTGGTGCGGTACATCTACTAACATTCACAATTATTATAAAAAGTTGTTAAAATACTCTTCCCTTTTCTAACTACCTGTGTGAGGCCAGATTTTCTTCATATACTTTACATACTTCAACCAGAAGAGCATATCACAAAAGATTGAATACAGAAGTAGATATGATATAGAAATAGATGTGTGAGCCCAACAGTGTTCTATTAGGCCAAATATTAAACTCTGCAAAAGTATATATAAAACCCTACTTCTCTTCTTAAAATTTTTTTGTTTTATAAAATATAGTTACTTTTCCCTTAAAAAAAAAAAACCTGATGTTAATGTATAACAGGTTTATTACTATTTTTAGATTAATAAATGAATACATACTTAAAATTTTCTCAGTTTCAATTTCTAATGTGGTAAATACTGATATAGATAACCCATATAAACAAAAGCTTGTTGGAGCCCTCAAAAAGTTTTAGGAGTATAAAGGAATCCTGAGATGAAAAAGTTTGAGAACTGTTTTTCTAGTTTGAAACTAAAAAACAGTCTCTTAACTCTCTTCAGGAATCCAGAGTTATCAACTGTCATTAGATTCCCCATATTTATGTAAAATACCCACTTCAGCAGAATCTTCTGACAACTTAATCCATTTGCAGAATGCTTCCCGGCTCTTCCAGTCTAACTAACGTTAATACCAAAAGTTAGGTAAGGGTTCATACCAAAGGGAAATAAACTGAAGCTTTCAAGCGCTCCTCAATAATACCCATCGTCAAGGGCACCAACATAATCAACAATATCAATGATGCCCAGGTATTCTCTACATCCCAGTTGGTTGGGATATGCTTACTTCATCAATTAACAAATGGCAAAATGACTTTTCTAAATACTTTCCTGGGTATTCCAAAATTCCTGATGATTCACATAGTTTTAACATTCAGTTTAAAAATTTTTATATAGAAATAGATAGAAAGTAGAAGTGTGCTAGTAATTAGTAAAAGGAATATGTGACAACTAGTTTTGAGTTTTTTAACTTTATTTTCTAACACTCCCAAATGCCTTCTGGATTGTACCAAAACCACAGGTGATCGATTAACACTATCTTCACAGACGCCTGAGTAAAAAATCAAGACAACCTAGATGTTTTCTTTTTCATCCTCAAAGCTTTCCCTTCTGAATTATACCACAACTTATCCAAATTATCAATTCATATTACAGATTTGGCCCACTCTGCTGCCATATCACTTCTCCTCGAGGCCAGCTATTCCAAATTCCCTGTTACATCCAACTACCACCTGTCTTCCACTTGAAAGAAAATTTTAAGGTGGGAAAAAAGGCTGAAGATCAGATGATCCCATAGTGAGTCTGTAAGAAATTGCTCTAAAACAAGCAATTATCCAGTAAGGTTTTTGGGGTTATTTAAATAGATTTTACAATTTTTCCCCCAAATACTTTTAAAGTTATTTTTTAGCTTATGTGCAATTTTCATGATCACAAAGGATGTTGAGTACATCCATGAAATGAGCATGGTCAAGTGAGCCACAAGTTTACTGCTGATATACTTAACACTACTGAGCTGTACACTTAAAAATGGTTAAGATGCTAAATTCAATGTTATGTGGATTTCTTTATCAAAAAAATCTATTGAATTATATACTTTAAATAGGTGAATTTATGGTATGTAAAATATATCTCAACAATGCTGGGGGTTTTTTGTTTTTTTTTTAAATGAAGGCTTGCTCTTGAGCAGTTTTTAAAAAGTTTACTACTGAGATATTATGGAGAATAACTCAATTTTTTGAAAAGAATAACATGGAAATTTTATATACATAAATATAGACAGCATTTAGTAGGTATTCTAAAATTATTTTAATATAAATAATTAAAATATTTCTTTTCACAAGTGACTTAAAACCTAACACCTACACATTCCATAAGATGCTAGAGTTTCATCCAGAGGTCAACAATATCTTTTAGCCAATAGAAGAATATTTCAAGTTAACACTGTTTTAATACTGGATTCAAAACCAAAAGACAACATTTCTAGTTACCAGATATTCCAGACAGTGAAAACAGACAACTTACAACTGATAA
>NW_007727871.1:205023-206509 GCF_000696425.1 Galeopterus variegatus | reverse complement strand
TTTTTTTTTTAAATGAAGGCTTGCTCTTGAGCAGTTTTTAAAAAGTTTACTACTGAGATATTATGGAGAATAACTCAATTTTTTGAAAAGAATAACATGGAAATTTTATATACATAAATATAGACAGCATTTAGTAGGTATTCTAAAATTATTTTAATATAAATAATTAAAATATTTCTTTTCACAAGTGACTTAAAACCTAACACCTACACATTCCATAAGATGCTAGAGTTTCATCCAGAGGTCAACAATATCTTTTAGCCAATAGAAGAATATTTCAAGTTAACACTGTTTTAATACTGGATTCAAAACCAAAAGACAACATTTCTAGTTACCAGATATTCCAGACAGTGAAAACAGACAACTTACAACTGATAACTTAATTGTAAAAAGATCAATTCAGCACTGGTAGAAAATAGATCTGAATATCAAAGTAGATTTCTCCAAAGAAAAGAGACATTTTTCAAATCAGCATGTAGTTCTGCAAAATCTCATGACTCCCCCCCATCACATGATAAGTAATCAAACAGTTAAAGATAAAAAGGATTTTTGCTGTTGCGAAACTTTAAAAGCTAGATTTTAGCCAAGTATGCTTAAAACACGTACAGGCACAGACAGCCACCAGTGTTCACAATGTAGGACAAAGTGGTAGTGATCTTTTTGACAAATAAATTGCTTGAAATATTGCATGACTTGCTACACTACACCCTTATTACTTGCAATTTCCAAGTGTAACCAAAAGATGGGCCCAATTATGACAATAATACAAGCTTTCTTTCAAAATGAAATGAAAGAACAGTAAATCCCAGTGGACACAGGAGTTCTGTAGCAGAGATGATGTAATATATAAAAATAGACATCCTCCAACAGAAGCTGAAACTTGGGTAAACAGCACACTGCATACTATTCTCAACTGCCATGCATGAATTTGCAATGCATGCTGTTAATAGCGTGGGAGAAATCATTTTATGTTTTAAATTATTTCCTGATTTACATTTCAATTTCTATACATGCTCTATCTTGTAATTTCCCAGTCCATATGAATTAAATCTACATAAATATCTGATTATAGCTGCAAGAAAGAGAAACAGTCCTCCTAAAGCTAGGAGGTTGAGACCACTGCAGCAGCTTTAATATGCTGCATTTTGCCAGAAATTGCAGCACATATGGCACAATATTGTTATTACATCCACCTATTGTTCAGTTCTTTCCACAGGGAGTTTTCTGCAAATAGCTAATTTTGAAATATAACATGATCTAAGGTGAAGAGGAACCAGCAAATCTGCTGAAAATGAGCATGAAAAGCAAAAGATACTTTTAACACGCTCTCAAAAGACTCTCTGATGTGAATATAAAGCATCAGGCATTTATTGTAGCAAAATTTGTGGGGCTCTTTGTATACATCGCTCCTAACACTCTCTCCACATCCCCTCTTTTCTATTCTTTATTACCTAATTCAGTTTTCACATTTCTATTGAGCTTTCTT
>NW_007727871.1:192879-203997 GCF_000696425.1 Galeopterus variegatus | reverse complement strand
TTCTGATAGTTCAACGTACACAAACTGTTTCATGTGGAAAATTATTAAAAGTACTGTATAAAATTAAGTTTAGGCTATGTGTATAAGGTGTACATAAACATGACAGATTTTGTGTCCTATCCCCAAGATATCTCATTATGCATATGCAAATATTCCAAAATCCGAAAATATCTGAAATCCAAACACTCCAGCCTCAAGCATTTCAGATAACGGATACTCAACCTGTACCATTCAACCTCTGTGTCTTTGAATAAATGCGGTTCTTTCTATACAAAATATTTTTCTTTGAGCCAAGACATTGAAGTCATTCAGAAAGCCATCCCTGAATTCTCAAGGAGCCCTGCCTATGTACCTCCATAGTACCTGTGTATCCCTGTATTTTAGTTGCTCTTTTATTCATTATATTCCCTGTGAGACTATAAGGTCAATGAGGGCAAGTTTCTGAATGTCTTGTAGGCCTTTGTATCCCTAGAATCTGGGACAGATAGGAAACATGGTCGGCGCTCAATAAATACTTGTTAAATGACTAAAATTATATAATTGAAAATACTGAACTTTCCTTTCTGATACAAGAAATGTAATACACAAATTTTCTGAAACTCCATCCTACACATATTACAATTCAGAGAGAGACACTAATGACCATATTGAAGACAAAGTCTTTATGTTCAATTAGCAAACCAATGCTTGGTAAACAAATTATTTTTTTTCTATTTTTCTTTTTGATGAATTTAAGTTTTAAAAGGTTGAAAATATTAAAGTAACTAAGACATTTCCCTTATATTTGAATAATTTCTTATATTCATAACAACAGATTTTTAAATATCATCTTGTGAATAAATGATAGTCAGGTGGGTATGATAGAAACTGAAGGTAAAATCAGAAGCCCTTAATATTCTAAGAAATTTACTAGATATACTAATCGTTAATATATTACCCAAAGCACATCTTCCTACTGTTAAGCAGCATATACTGAATCAAATCTAAGGTGACCTCAGTAAAAAATTAAATAATAAACGTCAAAGCAAAGCCTTGACATGAGGGAAAACACTGCCTATTCCTAATTTAAGAACAATAGCTCAAGTCAAGAAGTCTAATGGCAAATAAATACGCATAATCTCATAAATTTAATGCTATAATTTTTTTCACTTGTTTCAACAGGTAAACAATTTTTGAAAGTAAACAAAACTAACAAGTCCTGAACTGAAGAAGAAACCAACTTAAATCTCTTTAAAAGAAAATTCTACTTCAGAGATACCTAATATACATCCTAGAAATGCTTATATTTTATATATCCATTGTAAGAAATAAGACTTAAATTATTATAAAGAACAACCTCATAAAAAATGGGATTGACTTTCATGTCTTATACATAAAACAATTTTATTACAATGATGCAAAATTCATAGATATTGTATTATCACTGACTACACTAAAAAATTATTCCAATAATGTTGTAATGTTATGCTGTATTCAACTTACATTTTATTAACTTAATTTTATGTAATATTTTCTATTACTTTTGTATACTTCCACCAAAAACCTTAAGCCTAATTTACTGAAAAATTTAACATATATTTACTAAACAGTGCTCTGAACAATATATTCACACTGTGCAAAAGGATTAGTAATAAAATGTGCAGAAGATATATTTTTACATGACTAATGGGTTTCCATTATTTCAAAAATTTTGCATTTACTGAAACCTTATGAATATGTTTTCTGTTATACTGTGTTCGAATACTCCTAATTCAAATTGGTATGAAATGGAGTCATATTTTAGGGAGTACGAGAGGGGGTGGAGAGTCAATAAGAACTTCAAAGCATGGAGAGTATTTTAATGTTGCAACCAGCCTAGGAAGGCTGGAAATTTTTGAAATGTCAGTTGGCACACATAACCTCCACAGTTGGGACAGAACAAGTTTTCTTCAGGCTTCAATCTGATATCTCTCTAAAATTTTTGGTCTTTCCAAACTGGGAAGAGGAAAGAGCCGTTTTTTCATTAAAATAAAAAGAGGAATAAAAGATGACAGAAGAAGTATGTACCAGCTTCCCACATCACTCCAATCAGCCAAAAGTTAAAATGGTCCTTCCTCCCCTTCATTCCTACAACCTCTCCTCTCCATTTTTATTACAGAACTCAGATTTCCCTACCAACACAAACATCTAGAATAAATTACCCATGAATTCAGAGAGGGCCTAAAATTATGAGTAAAACAAACAAAGTGTTTTTCACCTACCCTATTCTAAATCTGGAGACGAGGCAAACTATACCTGTCCATAGTTCCAAGGCAGTTTCTTTAGTGACTGACCCCAAATCTTCCAGCTTCTGCCAGGAACTGTTATCTGTTACCTGCCTCTATAATCTACTCACCCTAAAACTAAAAATTCATGCCACATCCTATTTTTTGGCAGTCTTAAATGCAGCCTCAACCTCAACTCATCAAAATGTAAGAAAATGCTAATGAAAGCTATCTCCAATCTTCCCTTCTCACTGCATTTTAAAACGCGTATTCTCTCTGCAAAACTCACACACTTGCAAACCTCACACACTTCTAAAGTACTGCACTACATCTAATTTTTAAAAGTACACAAAAGGTTTACATCATAACTCAGTGCACATTTTAAATTCAATTCTAAGTTCTAAATGGGAATTAGACTAACTTCTCATGCTAAAAAAAAGAGGAGGATCAATTACATATTTATTATCTTTTAAAATATTAAGTGATATATTTTTTAACTGTACTCTTTCCAGATAAAAGTTCAAAGTAGATGTAATTTAAAATTTTATATAATTTATAAATTATACAACTATCAAATTTAAAAATTATATCAAAAATTTTTAGATTTACCACACCATTTAAAAATTAGCAGTGCTTCTAAAATACCTGTGGCATTTTAATATGTATTCTATTGTATAGAACATAAAGGAAGTGCTTCATTTCAATGTGAAAAATCACACAAATAGTTCATGCTTTTAGGCAAGGTTACTATAATAGCCAAAGATATTATATTGATGATAGATTTCCTCTACTGTGAATTAAATTATTCATGATCTTTTTCCTGTACAATAATAAAACACAACCACAAAATGTTATTAGTTACTTAACCAATTAGTTTCTAGAGATGGAACAGTTTTTCTTCCTTAATTCCAAATTCCCTGATAACCCCAAATTTGATCCACAGTTTCAAAAGACTAACACTGAAAATCACAAATTAGTCATGTATTGGCATGAAAGAAAGGAGCAAGGATATTAATATAGGCATACTGATTAACATATAGAATGAAATAAAAGCAAAAAATCTGACTAAAAATAAAGTACAAATAGAAAAATCCAAGGGATTTTAAACTCTTGTTTCCCTTTTGATTTGTTTGCCTTTTTCTAAGTAAAATTTTGCCAGTGGACTCCCAAAATGCTCACATAGGGATTACTGAACTTTAAATTTTTCATCTATAGCATTTAAAATGTAAATTTCTAATAAATTTCACACAAAAAACAAAACAAAAAATTCATTGTGTCTGTATGTTTTCTCTCTCCATTTATTTATTTGCAAAGCAGGTTAATGAAGAACTGTGCTCCATTCATTCTTTAAAATAAATAGGTAGCACTTGTATTCTTACTTCAAAGAAGGTGGACAATCTTCTAGGTCTATACAAATAAAGTAGCCTATGCCATCACCTAAACCACTGACACTTTCAAAGTTTTTAAGAGATTTTACTAAATCTGGGCAAAAGACAAGAGGACAAGACCAAGCAAAACATATCAGTATTATAAACTCATTAGTAACAGTGTAGGCTGACAAATAAACTCAGGTTAGTGTTAGGAGATCACACACAAATTACAATACCTGAGATTTAGTGCATTCCTTTGAGCCAAAATGAAATGAGTGCCATAAAGGAGGAAAGGAAAAGATGAACATTATCAGACATGCTATATTACATCTGCCAAAATGAAGATAATGTTAAAATTAGGTTAAGAATGACCATATACAATTGGCTATATGTATAATGTTCTCTATGTTCTTTAGCCATGCACTTGAAATCATTTAAAATCACCTGTGAAGTATAATCATGCAATTTCTTTAAGCAAACTTTTCACCTTTAGTCCTACTTTATTAGCCAATTTCTTTTAAAAAGATTTCTGTTAAGAATAAGTAAATTTCACTTAGAACTAATGAAGAATCATAATTTTCATTTAATTCTTTTTATCATGTGGTATATACAACAAAATTTTGCTGTTTTCCTACCTTAAAATTATGTATTTAGGTTAAATAATAAATAATGTATAAATAATTAAAATGCAATTTACATCCAAAGGATCCAATACTTTTAATTATAACCATGTTGTTGCCAATCTGAACTCATTTAGTAAAATTAATACCAAACATGTCACATATTAGTAAACTAATATATGATCCATTAGTAATCAAATTAAATTTTCCATCCTAGTAATGAATTTCCCTAGAAGCACTTGTTAACCAGGTAAGGCATTCTTAAAAAACACTAAAACAAACAAACAAAAAACCTGTAACAACAACAACAAACTACACTTTTTTAAAACAGAGCAAGAAAGGAGAGTCATGAAAGGAAAGCAAATGAAGTGTTCCATAAAAAAGGGAAAGATGACAGTGGGAGAGAAACATTTATGAAATGCCCCCCTTCAAACTAAGTGTGACAAATATGACTATAAAATTAAACCAATCAACTTTAACACTAAATTTTGAGTAATCCACACTCCCACTGACTACCTTAGTTTGGAAACTAATTTGGAAAAACAATTTTTTTTTTCCTTTTTATCTTTTTTACTGACTGGTAACGGGATCGCAACCCTTGGTGTCATGCCCGTACCAGGGACCGGCAACGGGATCGCAACCCTCGGTGTTGCACCCGCACCGCGCTCAGCCAGTGAGTGGGAACCGGTCCCCACATGGGATCCGAACCCTCGGCGGGAGCGCCACTGCGCTCCCAAGCGGCGTACTCTCCAATGCGCCACCGGGCCGGCCCTGGAAAAACAATTTCGAAGCAGAAAATATATTAACAATACTAGTACTACACTAAAACTAAACTAAAAATTCTAATCCATATTGTACTATTAATATGTACAACTATTTTTAATACATATTTCCTTCTTCCACGATTCTACACCAACACTAAAAATATTACCTTCTTTTATGGACAATAGTAACAAAAAACCTTTCATGGGTTTTTTTTTTTTTTTTTTAAACACAAAGTCTCTCCAACAGACAAACAAGGCTGTCTTTGTGATGAGCAAAAAGCAACCCTTTCCAAGTGAGCTTAATGAAATGATTCAACTATGAAATTCACATTAAATTAAAATAGTGCATGGGTAGCAAGAAGAATAGATGGTTTGCTGGTGGTCAAAACAACATTAAATATTTAAATAAGATGGTTTGCTGGTGGTCAAAACAACATTAAATATTTAAATATGAAGAGGTCACTGAGAAATACAATATACGAAGTATGGGTATTAAATACATATCACTTAAAGTTACTAAAGATTGAGTAAATAATTTTAAGTCGATATATATTTTCCCATGCACTTTGCATTTGTACTTAGTTGCAAAAAACAGAAAAATACAGGTAAGAAAAACAACTGACAAATATAAATTGTCCATTTTTATATTTTCATATTTTTATTTGAAATTCATTTCACATATAATGACTACTCACATTTAAAGGTATTATATGCATACACAAAGTATCTTTCATTATGACATATCCAAGAATTCAAGCTCCTTTTTTTTTTTTTTTTTTTTTGAAAAAACAAAGGAGTAAGAAAAATAAGGTTCTAAACTGACTTTATTCACGTCTTGTACAAAGCACTCATTATCTGTGTCTTGGTGTCCTCAAACATAAAAAGCAGTTTGTTTATCAAATATTTATAAAATAAGTGATAATCAAGTGGACTGTAGCATTTAAAAGGATCTTTGAACCTATTATCAACTGGGTTATAACCTTTAAGATCTTTGAACCTATTAGAAATATTTCAGGGCATCTTCACACTGAGATTTTAAAAAGTATCACTTTCAAATTATTCTTATTTCACTTTATTAAATTAAAAAATAAATTTCAGATAATATTTCACAATGGTATAAAAACTATGAAAAATAATATGTAATTTTTGCTTATCTTCTTTTTAAATAGACAACTGGTGAGATACTAGTCACTTGGGGACACACGAGAGGAGGCTAAAATTTTAAAGTAAGGTAAGACACTTAAAATATCCCAATTACAACTATACACGCTGATCACAAAGCCGAGCTGATCTTCAGAGAACATTTTAAGAAAAGAGCTAAATAATGTATTTTGACATCTTATTTCAATGTTTTCTAAAAACTTCATATTTTGTGTTTCCAACAAAATCTACTTTTTGGATAGTAAGTATATAACAGAAAACAATTATTCATCAAAAATGAAAAATTTAAATGTCTTCACAAAACTCCCAACAAAAAGCTAAAGATAAATAAAAATATTACACTTTCATAACTTACCGTATGATAGCCTCTAGGTAAAGGTGGCTTGCCCACAGGATAAGGATCCACAGTGTCAATAATTGTTTGTCTTTCACCTTTCTGGTTGATTTTTCTAAATCTCCTTCGAGACTGTCTATGGGAAGCTTGACGCTGAAAATACTCTTCATTTTCATCCATATAGTCCACCTAAAATAAAACCCCCAAAAAAGTCTCAAAGAAATGTCTCAAAACACAATATTAAATATTAATATTGGACGCTGAAAGAAACTTACGGATAGTCCATATTCATTCATTTTGCAAAGACATTTGTAGACAAACTATCTAGACATACTTTAAGTGTGTTTGAACTTCTCTGGAACTACTTGGTTTTGAGTAACTTTTCTTTTTTGAAGAGGCATTTTCAGTTCCACTTAGGACAATATGGGTAACCCTTGAATTTCCTGCACTTTCAAAGGGAAGGATATTTTCAGTAGTCTTTGTACTGATTTATTAGCAAAAGATCTCACAGGATACATTACCACACATAATGAAAGCAACGCTGCATTGTCTTAACTAAAGCGCACACACAAAATTTTGATGTGTATGAGTAAATCTGTAAAAACCCCAAATCCCAAATGACTCAAACAGAACAGCTAGCAGAATAGCTTTGGTAGATTATCTGATGGTTTCTCTTCCTACTTTCATTCTATGGCTTCCGTGTTTGTTTTTTATAGTGTTTTTTAAAAGATAATTCCTCATTTTAAACATTTTTAGAAACTCCAATGAATGGAGTCTATCCCACTTTCAATCCCACTTTCTCATCTGAGAGTAAATTTTGCAAAATTTTACCAAGTCTTCACTAGCTTTGATGAGGAAGTTCTCATTTCTGATGGAATTCCTCTCTTACATCATAGGAAAAGCCCCTAAATCTTTTCTGAAAATAGACCTAGAGTTGTCTACTAGATACTTTACCAAACGTGATTAAAAAGTTTCCATCATCATCCCTATTAGGCCATAATTTATTTTACAAGGTTCTCCTTTCCAGACAGGATGCTGGATGGGGAACAATAAAAATATCAGTATCAACTGAATGTCTGGGCTGGGAGCACCCCCCTTACCTCATCTTAATTTTTGCAACTGATTTTTTCAAAAGGGTACATATTAGCCTATCTTAAAATCATTTTATACAGTAAAGAAGAAGTGTGACAGGTTTTCATTAATGAAAATAATTATGTTGCTAATATCTATTTTAACATTATGTTTTACGTATAATCTGGCTTGTCTCAATATATTTTTTAAGTCACACAATTCAGTTAAAAAGAGAGGTGACGTCAACAGTTTAACCACCACAGTACTACCCTAAATTTCTTTCAATTACTTAAAAGAACTCAAGTGATTTGCTTATGCTAATTGTTCCCTGAATACACACCACTGTGATTCATTTACAGTAACTCAACCATCCAGTCAACACTTACAGAGCTGAAATCCTGAAATTCAAAGATTCTCTCCAAATTTCAATTAAATGGCTTTATCATAGCTTGAATTATAACGTTCGAATACCAAACTTTGGGGACTTTTAAACTTTCTATCTCTTACATTTAATTGAATCCTGCAAATAATTACAATATTATGATTATAAATTCAAATTCACAATAAAAAGTTATGAAATAAATATATGTTGTTACAGGTAGTTTGTAAAAAATGCCTTTATTTCACAAAATTTTTTAGGAAAAAAAAAAGTCCTCATAAAAATATTCTTACCACAATCATTTCAGAAGGCTCTAAAACAATGCATTCACAGCCACGCCTAAAGCTTCCTGCAGAACGTTTGCCAAAACTAGAAAGGAAAAAAAAAAATTCAATGAGGACAACCTCAAAGGTTTAAGAAATATAAATTGTGAATTTAAGCCAACCCTACAGATAATTGAAATTAAAAACAATTACAAAAAGTACACATTGGAGAAGGAAAACTATCTTTAATGATTATTTAGATAGAATGACATAAAAGTATTCAAAATCTTAAGTTTCAATCATATATATTTCTGGAAAATTCGAACATAATGTTTTCAAATTAATAATGTAAGTAAAGGAGAATTGGTATGAATGTGTTTTGTGTTCGGTTGTTTTAAATCATTCTCACTTAGGTAAAGTTTTAGAATATTCCAATAGATATGGGAAATGTCTCAATTATACACCATAAAAATGTCCCAGAAAAGTATAAAATGCATGTAATTCTCTTCTATAACTTAATTTGCTTAGGTTAAACATTTCTTTCACCTAATAGATGTATTTTTTTTTTAATTTCAAATCAACCTATTCTAAGTTTTTTTAAGGAAAAGATATTCAATTTAAGACCATTTTTCCTTAACTATAAAGAGATTTCAGTGGGTGTGCATACTAAAAATCCATTCCTCCTGAAAACTTTGCACTAGTGAACTCAGACATAGTACCTTTGCTGTATCTGTGGTGAATTCTCACCTTAACACTGGAGATTTATTCTTGCTGACAAAGGCATATGGAAACTCGAATCCTGAACAGAGAATTCAGGCGAAGCTAGGTAATCCTGACTTGCTCTACTAATGTACCACCTATTGCTCACTCATTCACTACTCCAATAATCCTCCTTTCCCTCCAGTCAACATTAACATTTTTAGTAAACATTTTTAATAAACTTAAGGAAAATGAGAAAAAAAAATCTTCTAAGGAGCTATTTTATTGAGAATTTTTTTCCAAGTTAATTATGCACTATGAGTGACTCCTATGGAAATTATTGTTCCTTTTATAACCCCCTTTATATAAAGGTGGTATACAATGTTTCATGTACAGTATTGGGAGCCAAATTATGATGAAAAAAGTCATATAAGAAAAATAAAACAGGAAAGACAACATTTTTATTCTATCATTTGTGATGTCTAGGAAACCACCTTGACCATTTCATATTCTAAATTTTACTCATTTATAAGATTATCAGGTTAGATTAGGTCATAAGTTAAGTCCTTTCTTGATCAAAATCTGTTTCTATAAAAATCAAAAACAGAATCATGCTTAACATGTCTGAAATTTTTTTAAAATATTCACATATACATCCATACATATATACTCACACAAACATACATATTACAGTGCTTTTTAAAGTGGAAATAATTTTCCCAAGAAAAATGTAAAAAGTCTATATTCTTGGCCACATTACTTCTTGAGCAACATAAATTTCTAATTTTTTTTAGTTTATAATACAAATAAAATTTCATAACTCTTCAATACATACAAAATGTGTTTCTTGTTCCTGAATCTATCTAGTTGCAATTTAATTTTTTACAATGAAGCTTATAAAGTTAATGATACACTACAAGTTAAAAGATAATCTTGAGGGCCGGCCCGGTGGCGCACTGGATAGTGCGCCGCTTGGGAAGCGCGGCGGCGCTCCTGTCCGAGGGTTCGGATCCCATGTACAGACCGGCTCCCGCTCACTGGCTGAGCGAGGCGCGGGAGCAACGCCGAGGCTTGCGATCCCGTCGCCGGTCCCCGGTCCGGTACGGGGGCAACACTGAGGGTTGCGATCCGTTGCCGGACACGGAAAAAAGACAAAAAAAGACAAAAAAAAAAAAAAAAAGATAATCTTGATATTAGCAAAATATGTAGCATGTCTCACAAATCATCACTTAATCCTGTTATACAGATAGGTAAAAACATATATTGTATGTTTAAGGTTTATTACTAAATAAAATAACGTTAAAATCTAAAAATTCATGACTCTGTGTGGAGCCACAGCTAGGCTAATGTCTGGAATCCTGTCAACATCGCCAACTGTAGCGCTCTTATCCTGTTCATGACACCAATTGTCTTGCTACTCGACTATGCCAGTTGTCAGGCTCATTTACCTACTGGTTACCTACTGGTAACCCTGCACGGATTGGGCCAATTGTTGAGCAAAGGCTGGGTCTGGAGCCCACAGACCCCTCAAGCCCATTCACAGACTGGGTCACAAACCCTTCGCATGCCAGGCTGGGTACACAGACCCCTCATATGTCAGGCTGGGTCACCAGACCCCTTACACGCAGGTCTATGAGCTAGGTAACTGGCCAAAAGGTCCTTGGAAGCCACAGGTTGGAAAGCATGGCTGCGCTGGGCGGACACCCGAGGCTGATGCCCACCCGCCTGCTGCACTAAATCTCTCTCTCTTTCTCTCTCACACACAAGAACAGCAACAAAACTAAAAAGACACATTGGTGTGCATGCACACTAACTACACACACACACACACACACACACACACATAAAATTTGCTTATAAAGAATGCTGAACCACACCCAACCAGACCCGAGGAGAGGGCCCTGACCAAATGATTCTATTTTCACAACATTGTTAGGAAAACTAAAAAGACACATTGGTGTGCATGCACACTAACTACACACACACACACACACACACATAAAATTTGCTTACAAAGAATGCTGAACCACACCCAACCAGACCCGAGGAGAGGGCCCTGACCAAATGATTCTATTTTCACAACATTGTTAGACTCTAAGTTTGATCCTATTTTATTACGTTTTAGCCCTAGAAAAGTTTATAAACATAATGGTCAAATGGTTATCCTTTTTTAAATGCAATTTAGTAAAAAAAAAAAAAAAAAAAAAAAAAAAA
>NW_007727871.1:181909-191879 GCF_000696425.1 Galeopterus variegatus | reverse complement strand
CTTTTTTAAATGCAATTTAATAAAAAAAAAAAAAAAAAAAAAAAAAAGTCATAAATATAATGCATACAATGTTCATATAACACTTGATTTTTAAAAAAAACATGCTAGAATTGAGTTGTTCACAAATTTTAGCAACAAAAGGTGTTAACACAGACATAAATAAACTACATGGTAGTCATTTATTTTACACCTAATTATTGTACCAACTCCCTACTTCAGAATTTAGGCTGTAAATCCTCTTAGCAGTTACCCATTAGTTCAACAGAACTTTATGGCTAGGACGTCATGCTTCAAGTTGCTGTAATACTATAACTTCGGGAATGAAAAGCTTACATTCCCTAAAATGTGCTAGAAAAAATACTGCCATGAACGTCTTTCAAGAAAGTGAGCTGCACCAGAACCTGGAAAAACTCTTTGCAGTCACAAAAGACTCTACAGACCATCACAAAGACATGAACAGGAGAAATTGTAGACTCTCCAGCAGATTAATTTCTTGAATACGCTGAACAGAAAAGGCAAATGTACACAGAATACACATCAGCAAGGCAGAATATATTACTTCATTTATCAAAAAATATTTTTCAAATATAGCCAGGAACCCAGAAGGAAAGAGCGGCCTCAGAGGAGCCAAAGTGCAGGTCTTGCGTGCACGTGCTAGGGCTGATCAACGGCAGTACCTCTGAGCTCGCTCAGCTTACAAACCAGAAGCTGTGAGATGGGAAGGAACAGACAAAACAATGAACAATGTCAGCTAGAAATTCATTCAGTCCACAAAATACTTTTGCTTCTACTATCTGATTCTTTGAAACAATAAAAACATAAACAAAAGTAAATATAATTATTTACTAAGTTTTCAAAAACCTTTAACCAAGCTCCATACAAATAAATTGTTTGAAAAATTCTGTTCTGAAAAATAAGTATAAAGATTAAAAAGGTAGCTAGATGGAGATGTATAGGAGATAAATTCTCCAACAGATGATATTAAGATCAATTCTTATAAATATTTTAGATGATTTAATAGAAATGGAGCAAAATTTCCAGGTTTGCAAACAACACACTTTTAGAGAGTAAAACTTAAAATAAAAACAGTAAGAATAAAGCACAAGACATTTTATAATGTTTTATGTGAGTGCAGTAAAGTAGTAGAGGATCCAATGTACACAATGAAATATTCTACATAGAAAGTGATCAAATGCACACAGCATTTAATATTAAACAACAGATTCTCATCATTTAGTTAAAAGTCAGAAATGAAAACCAGAAGTCTTTGAAGTCATTAGCATGGTAAGCTGCTTACACAATAAATACAATAATAAAGGCAAACCTTGAAATGATGGGCATACTAGGGAGGAATCAAAAGCAATTATTATACATATCCTTATAGAAAACTATGTAGTCAACAATAGGGTATTGCCCTAGGAAAAATTCTAAGGGGAAAAACATAGATCTAAAAAGTTTCCCACAAAAAATTAAGGAAATCCAAAGTGCTTTCTGAAAGACCAAAGGCACAAATTAAGATACAGCTTCATTCAGTCTTATTAACAGCAGCTGAAAGTGGATACCACTTAAGTTTCTAAAATCATGATTTAAGAAAATTTAGAAATGATACAATTAAAGAAGAACTTGGATAACTTAAAATTACACCTATAATCCTTGAGGGTTTTAAGAAAAGTCAGTAACAGGTTAGAATTGTTCCAAAGCTATGTGACTGTATTCTGCTCCAAATGTGACTAATATTCTGTTCCTTGGTGCCACTGTCAGAAATGGACAGTAAATCTATCGAATGCAGCATCCTTTTTTATTATTAAGTCTTATAATAGATTACATAAAATGATCTACAGATTCAATACTATCCCTATCAAAATTCCAACAGCAGCCTTATTTATTGTGTAAGCGGCTTTTTACAGAAATAGAAAACCCAATCCTCAAATTCATATGGAATTTCAAGCCTAATTAGCCAGAACAATCTTGAAAAAGAACAAAGTCACAGGACTCACACTTCCCAACTTCAAAACTTACTACAAAGCTAGAATAATCAAAATAGTGTGATACTGGCATAAGGACAGACATATAGGGCAAAAGAATAGAATTGAGAGTTTAGAAATAAATTCATATATCGTGCCCAATTGAGTTTTGACAAATGTGCCAAGTTTGTTTGGTGGGGAAAGAACAGTCTCTTTGACTAATGGTGCTGGAATGACTGGATTTCCACATGAAAAAGAATAAAGTTGGACCCCTACCTTACATCATATACAAAAATTAACTCAAAACAGATCAATGACCTAAATATAAGAGCCACAACCATAAAATTCTTAAAAAGAATAGGGATAAATCTTCAAGACTTTGAATTTGGCAATGGATTCTCAGATACACACCGAAAGCATGAGCAAAAGAAAAAAATAGATAAACAGGATTTCACCAAAATTAAAAACTTCTGTGCATCAAAGGACATTGTCAAGAAACTGAAGACAACCTACAGAATGGGAGAAACAAATCATGTATCTGATAAGGATTTAATATCAAGAATATATAAAGAATTCCTAAACTGAAGAACAAAAAGACAAACTAATTTAAAAATGACAAAGGATTTAAATAGGTATTTCTACAAAGAAGATACACAAATAGCCAATAAGCAAATGCAAAGCTAGCCAACATCCTTGGTAATTGGAGAAAAGCAAACCAAAACCACAATAAGATACCACTTCAAACCTGTAAGTGGATGTGAACTGGATACTAGTATGGCTATAATTTTTAAAAGAAAAAGGATGTGGAGAACTTGGAACCCTTGTACATTGCTGGTGCGCATGTAAAATGGAACAGCTACAATGAGAAACAAGTGTGGCACTTCCTCAAAAAGCTAAACAGAATTACCATACGACCTAGCAATTCCACTCCTAGATAAGTACCCAAAAGAACTGAAAACAGGGACTCGAACAGATGTACATCAATGTTCACTGCAACATATTCACAATAGCTAAAATGTGGAAACAACCAAAGTGTTCATTAGCAGATGACTGGATAAACAAAGTGTGGTACACAAATACAACGCAAAATTACTCAGCCTCAGAAAGGACTGAAGTACTGATACATGCCACAACGTGGATGAACCTTGAAAACATTATGCTAAGGGCAATAAGCTAGTCACAAAAGTACAAGTATCATATGATTCCACTTATGTAAATATCTAGATGAGGCAAATTCATAGAGACAAAGTAGATTAGAGGTTACCAAGAATTAGGGGCAGAGGGGAAAACAACAGTTACAGAGTTTTTGTTTGGAGTTATAGAAAAGTTTTGGAAACAGGTTGTGCTGTTGGTTGCACAACGGTGTGAAAGTAATTAATGTTACTGAATTGTAGACTTAAATGTAATCACACATTTTAAAATGTATTTTATGTTATATATTATGTAAAATATATTTTATTTTATATATATTTTACAGCAATAAAAATTAAGTCTAAGACACTCTCAAGAAGATATTTGTTTTAGTGGCTTTGGGTTTCTTGGCAAAAATTTAGAGTGTCTTGGCAAAAATAAGAAAGGGTAAGAACTCTACTTTGAATAAACAACAAACCTTAGGGACAAAGAGTTAAGCTTGAAGACTGAGGAGTACCACTGATCAACCCCGAACTGATCTCTGTTGTATGGTAATTTGCAGTGAAGTGATAGAGGTTGCAGGTGAAAGAACTAGGAAGAGGTAGAAAGAAGGTAAATAAATACAACTAAAATATTTTAAATAAGAATTCTGAAGAGTGCATTATACCTATGATATAATCTCATTTTTCAACCAGCATTAATCTCATTTTTTCTTTATCCGTGGCCGTATAGTGGAGGTTCTCTATCCCTCTTTCTCTCTCTCTCCATATACATATATACATATAGACACAGATACAGACAGACAATTTCTCATACATATTTTATTTTGCTACGTGTTCACCTTCCAAATGTTTATTGGACACATAATACAGATTCAATATACCAATATAAACTCTGGAATCAGTACAGAGCTTACAAAAAAACTCACTAAATATAGTCCCTATTATCAAGTAGTTTACATTCTATGGAAGATTAAGAACACAAACAGTTGTAACCCAACGACAAGTCGAGAACTGAGCTTTGTGGAGAGGTAGATTCTCAATGTCTAGCCTCACTCACTAGCTAGTTGAGTGAGAAAGATAAATCAGCATTTGTAATTCAGAAGGCAATTCAAATTCAGCAAAATTACAAATGGCCATCAAGAGCTTTAGGTTTGCCCTGGAATAGTCAAAGATTTGATGTCAAATCTATAAAGACCAAATCTCTTCAGGCAGCTACTGCCAGAATTTCAACTAGTAGGACATCTGCTTATTTGAAGTGGCACTCATAAAACCACATACCAAGATAGACGAAAGATATTTTAAAATTTTAGATTCCTTAATTTTTAAAGATGAATAGCTAGCTTATTTTTTAACTTCAATATTTTTTCAATATTAACTAAAATATTTTTAAAGTAATCATCCCAGTCTTCCAGTAGCTTCTCAGTCTTTCCGTGTCTGTGTGTGTGTTTGTATTCAAGACACTAAGATTAATATAAATAAATGAACAGCTGTCTTACAAAAGCAAAAAAGATGTAGGTAACAGTTATCAGTTAGACAAACTGAATATTTAAAAATACATTAGCCCTTTCTGTACTGGATACCAGCCTTTGACAAAAGTTTATGAAGTCGGAAGGGAGATGACAGGGAGAGAGCAGTATGGTGTATGTTTTTTAAGAAGTCTTCTGGTTCTACGCAGTATGAAAAAGTAATCACCACAGTGTGCTTTAAACCCTTCTCAATTGTTCTGTATAAATACTCTGTATACATCTTGGCTTCCAATCATTCAATCTCAATAGAATTTCAGAATATCCTTATAATTTTATATCAAACAACCACAAGATGACAACCAGAGTGAGGCAGGTTCACTTTTGGTCAATCTACTGGTTCTCTATCAGAAAAAAAAAAAAAAAGAAACAAAAAAAATTAAGCAAATGATTAATAAAAAGATCACTTTCAGTATCACAAGCAGATTGTTCCTAAATGCTAGAGCTCACTCAGTATGGCTAACTAAAAATGGTTGCTCCAAACATGGTAAAATCATCTAGATTTTCATTCCCATTAAGTTTTTGCTAAAGTTTTTGTACAGAATAATTTAAAACTTCAGAATTACAAATTGTTCCTAAAATTGAAACAAAGTTAAATATTTTTACAGGTGCAAATGACAAGATTTTGTAGTACTAAAAATATGCATTAAAAAAATTGCTAATTAGTCTTCTACACAATGTAAAATAGATAAAAATTTTAACAGCCTGCTAAACTTTCCTTCAAGTTCAAGACTCACAGCCAGAAAGAACAAATGTTTGAGAATATAAAGTCTTACCTAGTTTTCGTAAATACCTATGGGCAATGAGACACTGGACAGGATGTTGCACATGTTGGAAGGCCAACTTGTCCTAAGTTTCTGTGACCACATTTTCACTACTCAATTTGAATCAAGAGCACTTTCTACTAGTGTGTTTTCCACGAAAGGCAGTTGCTGAGCACAGAAGCTGTTTCTATCAGTGTCCCTAACCTTGCCCTTTGTGTGGGCCTCCACATTCTTGACGGACGTCAGAACTACCCTGCGGAATGCAATTCCTCAGTATTGGAATGTAAACTTATTCATGTCAGGCTATATACCCAGCACAGAATACAAAGCAGTCAAACTGAGATTATAGTGGTGGGCAATCCTAATTTACAAAATGATTAAAAATGTAATATTCTGAGATATCAATTTTTCGTACTGTTTCTAGAAAACCATAGGCAGTTTCTAAATCTTATTTTCCTCCTTAAAAAAATCTAAGTAACTGACTGGATTGATGCCCTAAACCAAAATTAATTTATTAGTTTAGGACTTACAAAAAAAATTCACATGACATTGCCTTTAGGTAGCAGAGTAGCAACCTAAATTAGAGGCAAATAATCTAATAAATAACCGCTGATGCCACCAATATCATTCTCAAAAATCATTAGAATATGCAGAAATAAATTTTAATAGAAGTATAAAAGGAAAGTAGGTTGAAAGATTTACCATAAAAATATATTTAATCTTTTTTAATATTTTGGCCTCACTTAATTAGTTTAATGCCCCCCCCCGTAACAGCTATTTAAAACTTATAATCTACACATATAAATTACATGTATGTATACAAATTACAAATCGCTTCTAAAGCATGGACTTTAACTGGCTCAAATTTCAGAACTATTTAGAAAATTATACATACACTTAAGGATATCTAAATTTCTCTCAAGTCTCATTTAGAAATATTCTAACAATCATCACTCTGCACAAATCAACAGAGGTTTGCTCCTCTGCACAGTGAATCTCAACATTTAACCTTTGCCTATAAAAATAGAGCAGAAGGAAAAAATTACAAGTGAAGGCCTCATAGCTAAGTTTTCCCCCTCTGTTCATTCCTCAGTATTCTGTTGTCTATTTAACTACGGGAGAAGTACTAACCATTTGATATTCACGCTATTAACATTTTAATTCATTAAAAAAAAAATCTAACCTGCACTGTCTTCAATATCTTTGAAGCACCAGTAACAGCAATAGTGCTGCCACCTCTCATAGGATCTCCTTTCTCTGCAGCACTGAGTGTTCCCCATTTCCCTGTGAGTTTTCTCCCAGTGAGTCCATGCGGCTATGGCTTGTGCAGAGAGCCAACATTCCTTCTCAAGGCTAATTTCCTGCTTCGATGACCCACCCTCCTCTCCTGGCTGCAGTTATGTGTTACGCATGTTGTATGGGCGCTCTTTCTGCATACCAGCCTCATGAGCTCAGCGGCTGCCTGACAGACACTCTTTATCAATTTCTATTAATTCATTATCTACTCTCTTCTAAGTCAAGGGCAAGTGGGGAAATCTGCAATGTCTGCTCTCCTGAGCTTCAAGGTCAAATGCTTAGTGGTGCTCACAATGCAATTTTATTATTAAAATTTACCCAAGCTGCACTAAGAACTAGTTGCTCTCCACCAAAGGGAAGCTAAATTGTATACCTGGCCTGAGGGAGTATTATGGAAAAGCATAGCATAAATCTAAATCAGCATAGGAAAAGTTGGAAGAGGCTGATTTTGCTCTTGCTTCCCTTCAAGAAAAAAAAGTTGGCTCTTACCTCAGCTGTATTAGGGTGAAGAGAGCAAGCAGTTTTCCTCTCATGCCACAATCTAAACCAGCAAAGGACGGTAGCGTTTATGTCCTCGTGACTGAACTGCTACAGAACAGCTCAGCTAAATTGATCTGCTGCTATCAGTCTACACAGTGGCACAAACAGGTCTCTGCTGAGCACAGTGCTTTGTACACAGATGGCAGCTGATCAGTTTGTATAAAAGTTATGGTCCATAACAGCTTTTCCCTTCAGCAATGTAGACACATGCCTTATTCAAAATGCCTTTAAGTGTTCACCACTTCATTGTGCAAAGCTGGCCATGTACATATTGAACAGACAAGGAAGCTTAGTTCTAATATCTAGAAATGACCTAATTTTTCTAAATTTCATTAAAGAAGCAAAATAAACTACATTATTAAGAAATAACCAAAAAGATCTATGTAACTTAATGGAAAAATGGCAGATGAATTAATGAATGATTCAGGTTGTCCCTAAGCCAGTAAGGATCTTAACTGATCTCAAGAATCAAATGGGATCTCAAGATGGCAACCAAATATCTGATATTCTTTAAAGGCTTATATGAATGGCACTGATTTCTTAAACAGGACACAAAAAGTACAAAGTATAAAAGAAAATGTTGACAAAATAGACTTCATAAGGATTAAAGCCTCAGCTTTTAGAAAAATCTAGTTAAGAAAAGGCAAGACACAGATTGGGAAAAAAATTTGCAAAATATATACAAGAAAGGAATTGTACCCAGAATACATAAAGAATGCTTACAACTCAAAAATCAGACAGACAGCCCAATTTTTTTAAATGGGCAAAAGATTTGAACTGACACTTCACTAAAGAAAATATTGGCCATAGGAATGGCCAATAAGCACATAAGAAAATTCTCAACATTAGTCTTCACAAAAATGTAACACAGTGAGAATACCAACAAATATCTATAGAATGGCTAAGATATAAAAGACTGACAATACCAAGTATTGGAGAAGATATGAAGCAACCAGAAATCTCTGAAACCACTAATGTGAATGCAAAATGTTACAGCCACCATGGAAAACAGTGTGGTGGTTCCTTATACACTTAAACATACATTTACCATACATATAACCCAGCAGTTCCACTCCTAGGTATTGATCCAGGAAGTAATGAAAACATACGTCCTCACAAACGGATGTTCATGAATGTTCATAGAAGCCAAAAAATGGAAGCAACTCAAACCATTATTTTCAAATTAACATTTTGTGAAAGATTAATACTACCCTCAATTTAAAAAACTATAAAATTTATGAAATTTGGCATCCACTTTATATAAGGATTGACAACTTATTGCACAGTTTGCTAAGACAGGCCATGAGATAAATCTGCCCTAGGATGGGGAGTCCTAAGCAAAATTTTAAAGTTGTTAAAGTCTGTCCCTGTTACCTTCTGACATACCTATTAAGTATCCCTCCTTTCTTTCTGTATTCTCCCTGCTTACTCAATCTTCCACCTACTATTCCCTATTTTTCCAACCTTTTTCAGGTAACCCAATGCCCAGGTTATCTCTTTATATATCCTGTAGCTTCCACCTTTTTGTCAATGCATATAACTAATTCAACATGCCTCAAATCAAATACCTTCATTTCAACTTTGATATCCACCCACCTCATTGCCTCCAGATTTGGTTATAGCTGTCAAAGGCATCGCTCTATGGGCATCCAAGTTCAAAGCACTGGAATCATCTTTTATTCCTTCTTCCCCCTTGTCTGTAACCTTCAGTCACTAAATTCTATCAATTAGGCCCTTCTCAATTACCCTCACATGTGACCCAGCAACTTCTACTTCCGTGAAAATATTAGTCAGGCCCTTAGCCATAGTACACCAAGACCACTGAGATAAGGTCTCAACTTTACCAAATCTTCCAGGGATCCTCTCATTCAACTGATTTACCTTGATGGTTATACAAGCTTCTCAGTTGGAATCAGACCATCTGCTTGTAAGCTTTTAACACTGAAGAGTCTAAGGTCCAACCCAGATGTAGTGAACCAAAATCTCTAGGGCCTAGGTCTCAGTATTTTGCCAATCCTAAGCCAAGTGAATCAAATAACAAGCTTAGTTTGGAAACCTCTACCTCAGGCAATTACCTTTCATAGTCTTTTCCGATGTCATCTTCTAACCATTTTTAATGCCAAATACAAGGACTCTAATAGCTTTTCTGCATACTGTCCCACAGCACATTCTTGAAAAAAATTAAAATTCATACTTCTTGGGCTTGAATGGTAATCAGGCAGCTCTTCTCTACTATATTTGAAACACTATAATTACTTTATATTGACTTAGATAATCAATGAAAACTCTGCTTAGCCACAATGATGCTTCCACACACAAAATTAACTATGCATAAAGGCTTTTAAAAGTTTACTTGAATGGGATAATGGTTATGAAACCTGGAATACCTTATTAACAGGCAACTCTTCAGTCTGTGTTTCCAAAATTACATAATAAGTTAAAATTCAAGATCAGGTGACAAAGTGCTAAACTGAAAGGGTCTCAATATTCTGAATAATAATTATTATATTAGACTGTATAAACCATCATGATGAGAAAAGAAGGGAGTATGTGTGTGGGTGGGTGGGTGTGTGTCTTGGACTATATATGACTTAGACTAATAGAATAGAATAATCTCAAATAGAGGTCTTTTCTATTTGTAAAACTGAATTAAATTTGAATACTTAATGATTGTTTTCTAAATGTACTTTAATTAACCATGAAATATTATTATTCTTTGACACATTTTGACCACTGCCCTTTTTTTTTTT